>NW_019943979.1:22939-73294 GCF_002910315.2 Salvelinus sp. IW2-2015 | reverse complement strand
TACCCTGGGGTGGGTTGAGTAAGTAACTGAATACACCTGGCCTAAGATCCACCTGGTGTGTGGTATAAAACATATGTACATATGATTGATATTAGAGCCAAATCTTTTCAGGCTAAATTTAAGCATTGCTTTTGCAATCCAACAAACCTTAAATCTGGTTTGTATAAAGTAATGCTGCATTATTGCACTTGGTATCAAACAGCATCAAAGCTCTCTGTCAGCTGCACRGTATTTCACAGCCTCATCTCCTTCATCTCACTTCACCTCTCCCCCTCCATCACCCCCATCCCTCTTTCATCCACACGATTAACCATCCGTCAGCCATAGAGGATGCTGGGTAATGGAGCGCTTGGTAGTGTACAGCAGCCATGATGAAAGGAGGTGAAGGTGGCGAGGGTCACTCCAGTGTTTCTCTCCCTGGCTCTATTCATTCTCCCCCCCCCCCGTGTACAGCATACCATAATGACTGCACTCCCACCAAGGTCTGAACTTGAATTAATATTCTATATTACCTTCAAAACAGAACAATTTGAGGAGGACTGGGCATATGGTCAAAGGAGAGGGAAGATGCTCTGAAGATGAGCTGGGATGATGAGAGGGATTTGGTAGGGAGGTGTTCAGTGTAGAGTTCCCTGTCAAGGGGGAATGAGGTGGCATGGTAAGGAATTGCCTGGTTGAGTCCTCTGTTTTTTTCCATTCATGTTTTGGGTGGTTAGGCAGAGAAGGAAAGCTAAAATAACACCCACATTATTTTTGATTGAGACTAAACTCTATTGATCAAAACTGTTCAAGTCAAATACAATGAACTTATGTAAATGTGTTGCCCTTGAGACGAGGCATGTGCAGGTATGTATCTCTGATGGTGTACTGACTGCATATATCGCCCACAATTCTAAATGTGGTGTATTTCACGTTTTTATGCACTCTGGTATGTTAGCAGGCCCAAATGGCTTAGTGGAATGGTTGGATGAGACAGCCACTACAATCTCTGCTACAGGCTAGCCGTGAGGGGCCTGGCCCTTTGACACAGGCTTTGTAATCTGAGCAGAGCAGGTACTCTAACTGGCAGAGAGAGGAACAGGGGGAGGGAGAGGAGAAAAGGGAGAGAGGTAGGTAGGGGGGAACTGATGTGTCAAGGTCCCTGATATGAACTATCTAGGAATAGCACATTTGTGCCACTGTGAACCTCAATCATTCAGTGGAAAATGTTCCTGTTGTGAGATGTATGGAGATGACACTTCCATGTGAATGTCATTGAGAATAGCCTTGTTCCATGTTGAATGGGAGTAGCCTATGTTCCATTTTTTGAAATGGGAGTAGCCTATGTTCCATGTTGAATGGGAGTAGCCTAATGTTCCATGTTGAATGGGGAGTAGCCTATGTTCCTGTCCCCATGTTGAATGGGAGTAGCCTATGTTCCATGTTGATGGGAGTAAGCCCCCCTCAATGGGTCCCCATGTTGAATGGGAGTAGCCTATGTTCCATGTTGAATGGGAGTAGCCTATGTTTTCATGTTGAATGGGAGTAGCCTATGTTCCATGTTGAATTGGGAGTAGCCTATGTTCCATGTTGAATGGGAGTAGCTAATGTTCCATGTTTGAATGGGAGTAGCCTATGTTCCATGTTGAATGGGAGTAGCCTATGTTCCATGTTGAATGGGAGTAGCCTATTTCCCATGTTGAATGGGAGTAGCCTATGTTCCATGTTGAATGGGAGTAGCCTATGTTCCATGTTGAATGGGAGTAGCCTATGTTCCATGTTGATGGGGAGTAGCCTATGTTCCATGTTGAATGGGAGTAGCCTATGTTCCATGTTGAATGGGAGTAGCCTATGTCCATGTTGAATGGGAGTAGCCTAAATGTTCCATGTTGAATGGGAGTAGCCTATGTTCATGTTGAATGGGAGTAGCCTATGTTCCATGTTGAATGGGAGTAGCCTATGTTCCATGTTGAATGGGAGTAGCTATGGTTCCATGTGAATGGAGTAGCCTATGTTCCATGTTGAATGGGAGTAGCCTAATGTTCCATTTTGAAATGGGAGTAGCCTATGTTCCATGTTGAATGGGAGTAGCCTATGTTCCATGTTGAATGGGAGTAGCCTATGTTCCATGTTGAATGGGAGTAGCCTATGTTCCATGTTGAATGGGAGTAGCCTATGTTCCATGTTGAATGGGAGTAGCCTATGTTCCATGTTGAATGGGAGTAGCCTATGTTCCATGTTGAATGGGAGTAGCCTATGTTCCATGTTGAATGGGAGTAGCACATGTATGATGTTCCATGTTGAATGGGAGTACTAGGCCTATGTTTCCACAGCATGTTCACCCGCTGCCATCTAGAAGGTGGAGACAGTACAGGTGATCAAAGCTGGGATCTAGAGACTGGTAAACAGCTTCTTCTCCAGGACATCCGACTGTTAAACAGTCACAATGGCCGGCTACCACCGGTACTCTACCCTCAACCTTAGAGACTGCTGCCCTATGTACATAGTCATTGAATTCTGGTCACTTTAATAATGGTTACATACTGTTTTACCCACTTTGTACACTGAGTGTACAAAACATTAGGAACACCTGCTCTTTCCATGACTAGACAGACCAGAGGTGAAAGATATGATCCCTTATTGATGTCCTTGTTAAATCCACGTCAATCAGTGTAGATGAAGGGGAGAGACAGGTAAAAATATTTTTAGCCTTGAGACAATTGAGACATGGATTGTGTATGTGTGCTATTCAGAGTGAAAGGGCAAGACAAAAAGAAGTCCTTTGAATGGAGTATGGTAGTAGGTGCAGTGTCAGTGTGAAATGGCTAGCTAGTTAGTGGTGCGTGCTTGTAGCGTTTCAATCGGTGACGTCACTCGCTCTGAGACTTCAAGTAGTTCTTTTCCCTTGGCTCGTAAAGGTTTTTGTGGAGCGAGAGGTAATGATGCTTCGAGGGTGACTGTTGTCGACGTGTGGATGAGGGTCCCTGGTTACGGACAAGTCCCTTGGGCGAGGAAGCCAGTACTGTTAACAGGAGGCAAACGGTTTGGAGTGTGTCCAGAACTGAACGCTGGCTGGGTTTTTCACACTCAAAGTTTCCCATGTGTATCAAAGAATGGTCGCACCATCCAAAGGACAATTCGCCAACGGCAAAGCCAGTGGTCCAAAAATGGGCCATTGATGAAAAGAGGACCAAAGGAGGCTGACGTGAATTGTGCAGAGCAACTGAGTACGTAGTATAGGTAGTTAGTCAACTGACTTACATGTAATGAGTTATAAGTTAGTCAACTGACAGGACTACGTAGTCAACTGACAGTTATAGTTTAGTCAACTGCAGTTAAGTTTAGTCACTGACAGGTTATGTAGTCAACTGACGGTATAGTGTCAACTGACGTTTATAAGTCATAGGTCCGAATAACTGACAGGTTAAGTTAGTCACTGACAGGCTACAGTTTAGTCAACTGACAGGTTTAGTAGTTTAGTCAACTGAACGACTACAGTTAGTCAACTGCGGTTATAGTTAGTCAAGCTGACAGGTTATGTTATCAACTGACAGGTTATAGTTAGTCAACTGAGCCGTAGTTATAGGTTGAGTACAATGACAGGTTAAGTTAGTTCACTGACGGTTATACGTTCAGCAACTGGAAGGTTATATTAGTAACTGACGACTACAGTTAGCAATGACAGTTATAGTTAGTCAACTGACAGGTTATAGTTAGGTCAACTGAAGGTTGTGTCCTGAGGTTATTTAGTCAACTGAGGTTAAGTAGCAACTGACAGGTTATAGTTATCAACTACAGTAAGTTAGTCAACGACAGTCTACAGTCAGTACAACATAGGTGCCAAAGACCCATAAGAGAGTGCACAACTCCGTACCTTGACACTAATGGGGTATGTCAGCCAACGACCTTACAGAGTTCCACTCTTTCACCATAAACAAGAAACTGGGTTGTTGTAGGCTAATGAATGAGACACTGGACACTGGAAAAAACATTGCCTGGTCTGATGAATCCTGGTTCCTGCTGTTTCACGCTGATGGAGGACTATGGTATGGAGAAAACCACATGAGTAGATGCATCCATAATGCCGCTTGTCAACATTGCAGGCTGGAGGTGGTGTGATGGTGTGGGGTGTGTTTTTGCACACATTGGGCCCCTGATAAAAGTGGAGCAACGCTTGAATGCCACAGGATAGCTGAACATCATTGCCAACCTGGTGCATCCCTTCATGGCAGCAGTGTATCCAACAGTGAATTTTTTTTCAGCAGGATAATGCCCCATGCCACGGGGATAGAATTGTCCAGGAATGGTTCCACGAACATGACTGTGAATTCAGCTTACTGCAGTGGCCTGCCCAGTCACCAGATCTCAATCTAATTGAGCGTCTGTGGGAGGAGATGGAACAAGCTATTTGGAGTAGAGATCCACTACCAGCCAACTTGACACAACTGTGGGAAGCATTGGAGTCACCATGGGCCAGCATCCCTGTGGAACGCTTCTAGATTCTTAGTGTCCTACTGATTTTTAACACTCAGTGTATGTAAATAGTGTATTCTAGTCAAGGCTCATCCTATATATAACTACTGCTGTACACACTTGTTCTATCAATATACTGTCCAATAATCTATACACACCATTCACCTTCCTAATATTTGAGTTGTGCCCCCCCCTTTTTGCCCTCAGAACAGCCTCAATTCGTCAGGGCATGGACTCTACAAGGTGTCGTTCCACCAGGGATTCTGGTCCATGTTGACTCCAATGCTCCCACAGTTATGTTAAGTTGGCTGGATGTCCTTTGGGTGGAGGACCATTCTTAATACACACAGGAAACTGTTGAGCGTGAAAACCCAGCAGCGTTGCAGTTCTTGACACAAACTGCACCTGGCACCTGCTACCACTACCCGTCACCACGTTCACAGCATTAACTATTTCTTTGTCTTAGCCATTCACCTCTGAATGCAGAACATTCAGGTCGCTCGCCACCACTGCCCATTGATCCAATGGCACTGTTCCAGCCAGCTTTAAAAACTGCTTCTTTAAATCTGTAGTCCACCACCTGTCACTAACATCGCTGAGATATATACATTCTAGATGATATTTGCAGATCGACATAATGACTACTTGTTCTCATGTTGAATCTTGAAGTCTTGTTAGTTTTGTTATATTGTGTAGTTGCAGCTATGTGTATGTGTATGTGCTCAGTATATTTCTATGAAGTAGCTAGTTGACTTGCATGTAGAAAGGCATAATGTCTCTAATTTCTGCTTGGAGTGCGTGCTGGATACTGTATGTCAAATGCAGATACATTTGACTACAGGTCAGTGGTTTCATGATATAAGGCTTTTGGCCTCACCTGTTGCATGAAATTTGATTTGACTTGTATTATTGTGCCATGGTTCCATGTTGATTCTTGAGAGCAGCTGTGTTCCACATGTGAACATATCTCAGTTGAGCGAGAGATTTCTATTGAGATTTCTGAGAGCAGGCTGTGTTCCATGATTAATTTCATTGAGAGCAGGCTGTGTTCCATGATTAATTGTGTTGAGAGCAGCCTGTGTTCCATGTTGAATTCATTGAGAGTAGCTTATGTTTGTGAAATGAACTACATTCATCTGTCAAATGGCTTAATAGATTCTTCACCTTTGAGACTGCCTACAGACTACTGAAGACAAACCTACAGGGGTTTGGTTCAGTATTGAAAAGAGTCTTTACAACTCCCCAGAGACAGAACAACATTCATGTTTTCACGCAGAGGAATTCCTGCAAAAGCAAAACAACATGGCTGTCAACATATGACATTAGACATTCCGGACGGGTAGCTGAAATAATTAGCCGCTGAGTGATGATGATAATGATAACAGAGTCGCAGAGGGGGGTAGATGTTACATTGTGTTCGTAGCACCATTAACACAAGACGAGTCCAGACTGCGTTGTCGTTCAGCGGAGTGTTTTGCAGTCTACTCCTCTCTCAGACATCCATCTCATTGAAGCAGCACCTGTTAGCTGTCATGCTGACGGAGAAGACTGATGCAGCCCAGCAGCGGGAGAGTCCCACCTGGTCGATCTTCAGACCTCTTTGTTTCTGCCAGCTTCTATAACAGAGCAGCCAGAAAAAGAGACACATTTATGGAGTATCTCCCGGCCGTGTTGATTCAGTGTGCTCATTAATCATTTCTCGGTCTATCACACGAAGAATCTTCAGCCAGACCCAGTCATCGACTAGCTGGAGCGATCTGCTTCATCTCACTGCACCACAGGTTGCTCTCATTAAGATGGTGAGGAAGTGTGAGGATAGACAGAGTAGGGAGAGTCTCTATAGATGGACCCTGCCAGGAATGTTGGGATATGTAAGTTGTTGATCTGAATGTGGATGAGTCGTAATGTGCACTAATCAGGGCATGTTATAACCCAATGGGTTTTTTTGCTCTCCGAGTCAAATCGCTCCCATTCTCCCACCGGATTAACCAAAACCAGAAAACTGTTACTCACAGACAGGCCTCATTCAAATTCCCTCCTCGAATTCCCCACGAGAGGGAGAGGCAGACCTTAATGCATTTTACTGTAAAGCCTTTTTATCAGTTTAGAGCAGCCGCTSCAAAGCTCTCCCCAACTTTATGATATAGATGTGTCAATCTAATCATTGATTTGTGGCTAGGTAATCCATCCCGCGCYGAGATTAGTGGGTCTGRGCAGCACATGCTCTGGGCTGATGCCCATGAACAAGATGGCTGTGTTAATCTGTATAGGATGGAAGTCTCGTAAATGGAATCAAGCACAGGAAGTCTTAAGTCCTCTGTAAAATGACTTTACATTGTTTTAATAGCAGGCTAAACAGCAATTCTGAAAGAAGGACCTTACTTTAAACCCCGCTTTGTATCACTGCATGACCTCTGACTACATAACCTCTGACTACATGACCACTGACTACATGACCACTGACTACATGACCACTGACAACATGACTTCTGATGACATGACCTCTGACTACATGACCTCTGACGACATGACCTCCGCCTACCTTCTTCTTTTACCCATTGTCCTAGAGTGGAACCTTGGTGTCAGAGTGAAAGACTCA
Source organism: Salvelinus sp. IW2-2015 (assembly GCF_002910315.2). Classification (NCBI taxonomy): domain Eukaryota; kingdom Metazoa; phylum Chordata; class Actinopteri; order Salmoniformes; family Salmonidae; genus Salvelinus; species Salvelinus sp. IW2-2015. The sequence continues at coordinate 66,243 of NW_019943979.1, read as the reverse complement.
AGACTGGAAAGGGGGGGTGGGCGAAGTACTTGTGACTATTTAAGCTGGGCTTGCAAGGTAACTCAACCCAGCTACAGTGGAGCCATCACTAAGGACTGGGTGAACCGAGGTGTGCAAAGGATCATGGGTTATCAACTATGGAGGCCTGGGAAAAAAGAGTCCAGATGGCAAACACATCATAGATGCTTGAATGACTTTCTACTGGTAACCGAATTCGGATCAACTCTCCATCACTCCCAGTCGGGTTCTGAGCCAATCAAGAAATCACCGCCATAGCCTAGTTGTTAGGGGCATAAAGCTGGCCAATGGGAGAACAGCTGACTGCTTGTCTGACCACTTTAAAACACCAACAAACATTAGCAGTCATTAGTCAGCAAACCATGGCTTCCCCATGTCATCCTGGAGATCCGGAGTCAAGCCATGGCTTCCCCATGTCATCCTGGAGACCCGGAGTCAAACCATGGCTTCCCAATGACATCCTGGAGATCCGGAGTTAAACCATGGCTTCCCCATGTCATCCTGGAGATCCGGAGTCAAACCATGGCTTCCCCATGTCATCCTGGAGATCCGGAGTCAAACCATGGCTTCCATGCGACAATCCTGGAGATCCGGAGTCAAACCATGGCTTCCCCATGTCATCCTGGAGATCCGGAGTCAAACCATGGCTTCCCATGTCATCCTGGGATCGGAGTCAAACCATGGCTTCCCATGTCATCCTGGAGATCCGGAGTCAAACCATGGCTTCCCCATGTCATCCTGGAGTCCGGAGTCAAACCATGGCTTCCCATGTCATCCTGGAGATCCGGAGTCAACCCATGGCTTCCCCATGTCATCCTGGAGATCGGAGTCAAACCATGGCTTCCCCATGTCATCCTGGAGACCGGAGTCAAACCATGGCTTCCATGACATCCTGGAGATCCGGAGTCAACCATGGCTTCCCATGCATCCTGGAGATCCGGAGTCAACCATGGCTTCCCCATGTCATCCTGGAGATCCGGAGTCAAACCATGGCTTCCCCATGTCATCCTGGAGATCCGGAGTCAAACCATGCCTTCCCATGTCATCCTGGATCGATCCGGGTACAACCATGGCTTCCCCATGTCATCCTGGAGATCCGGAGTCAAACCATGGCTTCCCATGTCATCCTTGGAGATCCGGAGTCAACACATGGCTTCCCATGTATCCTGGAGATCCGGAGTCAACCATGGCTTCCCCATGTCATCTGGAGATCCGGAGTCAAACCATGGCTTCCCCATGTCATCCTGGAGATCCGGAGTCAAACCATGGCTTCCCATGTTCATCCTGGAGATCCGGGTCAAGTCTATCGGGTTATTATCAGTGCCTTCCAAATGTCCCTTTTTTACAGCTCCTGCGTTTCATTATGGGCCCCATAGCTTGCATACAACAGACCCTCACTGTGGAATGCACTCCCTCCACCCTTCCACCCCACACACCCCAACCACAGCCTTTGTGAAAAGTGACATGTTGTGTAATGGAGACAGTTGTATCGGGTGACAATGTTATTTGGCATCGTGGACGTGTTCGTACGGTGTGTGTTGTTATTGGAAGGAGAGAGAGCTGAGTAGGGTCATGGCCATTGGTAGCACCTCATCAGTCACCCCAGTCCATAGGAGGTTTGTTTAAATGTGGCTCTTGCGCCGTCTCTGAGTTACACACCCAGATGGTTGACGGACGTCGAGAGACAGGCCACTTCCGTTGTCGGAGCGTGATCTCCGTTTGTTCTTATTTCGCAAAGGCAATAGGATCGACTTCCACTGATACGCAGCATTGTAATGGTTCATCCGTTTGATAAAACCAGGGAGGAAGGCAGAAATAGACACTCTGGCGGTGGCTTCTCCGATATTAAGAAGGAGTCGCAATATGTGTGTCTATTGACGTGTCTCTCGATTGTACACATAGGTACTCGACGACTTGAAGATTGGCTCTGGTATGTGCTTGATATTCATTCATTCCATAATTGCTAGCGTAGCATGGGGGCCGTTCTAGACACACCTGTATGGTTTGCTTTGCTCACGCGCACTACAATGTGCTCGGCAAGGGTGCGACAGGGATAGCGTAGATTTGCAACGTTCTGGTAAGCAGCAAATATGAAGCTTCAGGGCTCCGTGCGCGCGCTAAAATGCCCTGACTCTCGGGGTAACTAAAAAAGTATCCGTGGCACAATAACTGCCCTGTGTCTTTCTAGCATTGGTTATATCGGGTTACACATATGGCCTTTTTTGTTTGGGATCACCACCTGTTCATGGTTGTTCTGTTTGGTGTTGCTGGGTTTCTCGGTGTTCTTGTTCTGTTAGCATTTCTCTAGTTTTCGGAGATTTTGACTCCAATGTATTGTTTTGTTGTTCACTCTATTGGCCTTGTTTTGGCTGTTGTGTTGCGGTTTCGTGCGACATCGACTATACTGTTTTTATCTGTGGTTTGTTACTGTCTTGCTGTTGTTCTTCTGTTATGTGTTGCTTCACTCGTCTTTTGTTGTGTTGTGTTTGTGTCTTATCCGTGGTTGTTTGTTTTGTGTGTTAGTTTATTGTGTTGTGTTGTTTGTCTCTGTTGTGCTGTGTTGTCCCTTGTTGTTTCAATTGTGTGGTGTTTCGTTTGATGTGCTGTTGCTTTTTTAGTCTCATTCGTGTTTGCTCCTGTTGTGTGTGTTTGCATGTTTATCCGCGCTGTTCGAATTTCTGTTTTATCCCGCCTATGTTGTTTACTGATTCCCTCCCACCTCAGCTGTTGAGCTTAGCCAGTTGTACTGCGCTTGCTCCAATAGTAACTATTCCCCTGTAACTGTGTGTCAGTCAAMGTCACGTTATGAAAGGTTTTGAATGAATGCTTACTTGCGAAAGTCAACAATGTAAAAWTKCTTTTAGTTCCAGTSAATCAACATCTATTTCTATGGCAACCGCTTACTCCCTAAAGCACCTTGAAGAGTACAATGACTCGGCTCTGAGCTCGCATGTTGGAGGGTGACTTTTACGTTTCTCTTTTCTTTCACTCTCATAGATAGGCCTASTACCACATTAAGTAGCATACAGGGACTATAAACTGCTGAACAGAATAATTGTCTTCAAAACAGGTCACCTTGAAAAGTTATTGCATTAGATACAGTAATAGTCTTGGCTTTGCTCAAAGTGTTTTTGAAACTAAGATTCCRTTRCCCTAGAGAAAATAATATCAGATGAAGTATCATGATGGACAGRACTGTTTCACCTGGACTCCATCACCTCCTTGATTACCTGCCCTATATATCTCACTCCCTTTGGTTCCTTCCCCAGGCGTCATTGTTTCTATTTCAGTTTCATGTCTGTGTGCTGTTTGTGTTGTTTTGTATTATGTTTTTATTTATTTATTAAATGATTCACTTGCTTCCTGACTCCCACGTTACAGCTTCATTAGATTGTAAAATAGAAAATTGGTCAGAAACAAGAAAGAGCATCATTTCACTCTTACTTTTGACTGTTGACTCTCCCACATAATATTCACTGGACCTCCCATGGTCAAGGTAAAGTCTCACAATGTATAATTCATATGATTGTTCACAGTATTGGATCAGTACTTAAGTCACTCCTTGTACACATCAAAGACACATGGCGACCGGCCGCTGTGTACAATCTTCATTCACACGCTGACAGAGTATTACACTGGTTTCGKACAGCCCAATCCATCATGGCTTTCTCTCGTGGGCTGCAGTACGTCTTCCTATCTGGGGGAGCACACAGTTCTGCACTGTCCACAAGATGAACAGCAGGCTACACAGCCAGCTCAGTCTACCTAGAGGGGTATACTACAAAGCAAGATCCGGGACTTAGCCAGTTAACTTACCTAAGTATTCTGAAATAACGTTTTWKATTTTTTAGAAAGATAAGCTTGAAACGGGCATGGTCTGATTGACCCAACAACCAAAAGTACAGTACATATCTTAGTTTAGCATTCCTAATGAACGAGAAAATCTCTAGTTATTTCAGTTTGTTTATCAAAGTTAGCGGGCTAACTCATTGAGCCTGCTTTGTAGTATACCTCTCAGCTCTGTCTCACTCATAGAAATATAATCTACAGACTGGACATTCCCTTTGAAGTCCATGTTCTGTGATGGGTGGACCGGTGGCCATATTGAGTGAGTCATTCTATTTCTATGGTCCCTCTCCTTCACAGATGCATCATTCTCTGAAGTGCACTGGCATCTCTGCAGTGATGAAAGGTTGCCAGCTTGAGAAACCCACCAATCATCCAGGCATGTTCTGGCAACGTGACTGTGGTTTGTGGTTTGGAGACTGTTCATAGAATCTGAAGACCGACACGTGGCTTGACATTTCTCTCTGCATTCACTTTACAGTAGAGGCAGATTATAGTAGCGTATAATTGTCCTTTTGAGAGTTTATGACATTAAGGTTCTATCTGCTTTTGAGTCTAAATGTAGTTATTGACATTTAGCCTTGTTATGTTCAATGTTCTCTCCCTATATAGTACTCTAAATTACCTAATTCATGTTGTTAAGTTCAAAGAATACAATATAAAAATAGCTGACACCATTCAAACCAATGACAGTTCCAATTACATTACTCAGAATCATCTTTTTGCAGATTGAACCTTATATTCCTAAACTCTCACTTTGTCAATTCTATGTTTTCTATGCTCTTCTAGGTAATCAAACTTCATTAAACCATACAATGGTGCTAAAGCCCTTAACAGTAAGTAGCCTGTAAATCAGCACTACGTTGTTAGCCATGCTGGCTTGGTTGGTTGGAGCCATTTCCTGTTGTTTTGGCAGACCAATGACGATAGAGCCGGGCCAATTCTGAGCACGAAAATATTTTATCCCAAAGAGCTCCTTCTCAATTATCTGAATAATTGGATCAATTAGATAATCACGATCATTTAAGTTGATTACGATAATTAGTCACAATCATTTCAGTTACACCAACAGCTTTGGATTATTGTATCTAAGTTCCCTTAGTTCTGAATGAGTTTATTAAAGAAATATCAGTGCATTTATAGTTTTTCAGATGGAGCATTATTCTAGTATGTTCTGTATCTGAATGTAGCTTCTTCCTTGTTGTTAGCGTTGGTAGGGTACAGGTGGATGTGTACGTGCATGTCTGTGTATCCTAGAGGTGTCTGTGCTAATACAGGCATGTTAATTTATGTCTGTTTGTGTGCGTGTGTGTGTCCATGTAGTATGCATGTCTGTCTCTCTGCTATTATGTCGTGTGTGTGTGCACATACATATGCAAGTATGCGTGTTTGTACTGTATGTTAATGTTCATTCACGTCTGGTGTGTGTGTGTGTGTGTGTGTGTGTGTGTGTGGTGTGTGTGTGTGTGTGTGTGCGTGCGTGTGTGTGCGTGTGGTGTGTGCAGGTGTGTGTGTGTGTGTGCAGGTGTGTGTGTGTGTGTGTGTGTGTGTGTGTGTGTGTGTGTGTGTGTGTGCTGTGGGCCTCAGAGCTACGAGGTGATGAATAACACTTATGGTGATGTATCCAAGGCTGTTCCCTGCAATCACTCAGGATAACTGGGCCTGTGAATCCAAGCAGGCCTTCTCTGTAATGGCTTTTCTCTACTCTCAACAGAAGGAACACAAGGGCCTCCTGGACCCAAATAATCTTACCAAAGAAGATACAAGTACCAGATGAACTGATTTCAGAGGATTTCATTACGCAGTCCTTTCATGCAGTCAAATGACCTAGTGGCCTCATGGGTGGAATGTTATTCATATTTTTCTGTATTATTTCAAAAAAAGCTGCCGAAATCGATTTTGTTATATTTCAGTCCTTCTGTAATGTTATAAAAGTGTGATATTGGAACGCAAATCAAAATGTAATACATTCAACTCTATATCTGACATATTTTTTATGAAGGCAAGACCATCGTGTGTGAGGTGTTACATTGTTTGAAAGTAGATTTGTTTAAGAATACCAAGAAGCCCTCGGTGTGACCCTGATTTAGCCCACCGCAGTAAAAGGTTTAAAAGATTGAATAATACAAATACGTGGGTGGTTAAAACATTTCTCAGTTTTGCTGTTCCGACTCATCGTCAACGTAATCTCAACATGATGTTCATCTGCTCTTTTCCTTGGGTTATTACATTGTGCTGGTGTCCTTGGTACAAATGTGCTTGTAAGTACTGTATTAATAAAATGGAATACAGATGTAGGATCTTAATTTGATCGCACTGTTGCAGGATATTTTAAACGTGTAGTGTATTTGAGGTTTAAAAGGTCTTTGAGGGGGCCTCCGCAGTGGCGCGGTGGTCTAAGGCACTGCATCGCAGTGATAGAGGCATCACTGCAGACCCGGGTTTGATCCCAGGCTGTATCACAACCAGTCGTAATCGGGGTCCCATAGGGTGGCGCACAATTGACCCAGCGTCGTCTGGGTTAGGGGAGGGTTTGGCCAGGGGGCTTTCACTTGGCTCATCGCCCTCTAGCGACTTCGTGTGGGCAGCTGGGCGCCTGCAGGCTCACCTCGGTCATCAAGTGAATGGTGTTTCCTCCGACACATTGGTGGGGCTGGCTTCCGGTTAAGTGGCCGGGTGTAAGAAGCACGGTTTGCCGGATCATGTTTCGGAGAACACTCGACCTTCGCCTCCCGAGCCCGTTGGGGGAGTTCCAGCAATGAGACAAGATCGAAATTGGGGAAATATTTTTGTTGTTGAAAAAAAAAGGCTTCTGAAGTTCCACTTTAAAATTTCAGACTTGATTTTCTCTTACAAAAAATGATCAAACACAAAAAAAATGTCCATTAATTATAATCCACATGACAATTCACATTTCCTGTTGCTGCAGGATTTTTTCCCTGATGGAATTATACATATAAACATTATAGCCACTGACATACATTTCTTCCCTGCTGCCCAATAACAGATATAAATATCTTTCCTTTGTTACTAGAGACCCTATGAGGGCACCAAATGACTGTCGTGTTAATTAGCGTATGATTGAGTTGTTGAGCAATAAATCCTCCTTAAATAGCGTAATTTGCCATCCTATTGGATAGTGATTGAGGTCGGCATGGGCAACATATTTTTGATTAGCAAATGGTTGAGGTTTTGATTGATGGCAGCTGAAATGTCAATCTTAAGTGCTGGGTGGTAGAACCAGGCTGCTTCGGTCTGTCGTCTTCACCCCCCCCCCCCCCTCCATGCATGTGTATGGGCTTTCACCGGGAATTATAAAACAATGACTGTAATGTGTTGATGACGGCAGTCACCTGTGGGTGAAATGGCATGTGAGTGATGTATGGATATTTGATGTATGGATTTCTGGGTATAGATATATATGGATATGCTATACGATGACAGGAACTAAAGGCTCTATTTTCCCATATATCTTGTAGTGTAGTGCATTGAATAATGAGAAGAACATTCAGTACGATGACTGCCTTTTAGTAACTACATGTAATTACWTTATGATAAGTCAGTAAGTACATGGGGTTATATACTATACTACATAAGTATACTAACCTCTTTCTCAATATTAGCCTATTGCATTTTCTTGAGAAACACAATGGCCTCTTCGTACATAGATACAGGGTAACTTTAATTCTTCCATTGTATTTACACAGGACTAATGTCTGTCATTTTCAGTGTTTTCGGGGACCATTTTCAGTCTAAGTGTGTACTGTGTATGAACTTMTGTCCTGTGTCTTTTTTGCCTTCCGTGTGGAGACCATGTTCCACATGAGGGCTTTATTCCAATGTTTCAGGCTGTGTTGTGTGTATTCATGCGGCCTCTACTGATGGTCCCTCTAACAACGGTGTCGACTGAAAGGATAGACACACCCCGCCACGTCTCCGAGGGCTCCGCCCCCCTTCTCTGGCACAGTTGTCGGTAGCGTAGCTGTATGCCTTGGCATGCCGCTCGGCATCTCCCTGGCACGTCTCTGGGCGCACAGCGAGATGCAGCCAGTGGGGGCTCTTCCGATTATTGAAGTCACCCCCCTCTGAAAAAGGCTGTTCCACCTGTTCTGTAGGGCCGGGGGGGGGCTTCACCAGTGGGTCCCCATATGTCACCCAGATTCTGACCATCCACAATTGGTTCTAATCTGACATGTTATTCTGCTTCAATAACACTTTACTTAGCTTGGCTTAGTAATAGACTACATATCGCCATATTATTCAATAGAGAAATAGGGAGACTGAGCATGTGTTTGAATGGATTATACATGGCAGTGAATGATGCAACATTGTATTCATCGTTGCAGTGACATARTGCATATGTCTGGATCCCAATAACAGATATATTGTATGGTTCTTGTAATATAATAATAATAATTATTATTATTATTATTTGGTGGATGCTTATATTTGTCCTAATTTATACATGTACAAGTGTGTATTAATACGCATGTGTGAATTGGAAATGTGTTTTGTGCATATCAAAATTACCCCTGAGACTAATRGTCTTGTCATGTTGTCATGTCATGTGTACTCAAGCTTTCAAAGTACTGAACTCTATTGGTACTCGGTGTGATATCACAATATTGATACATTCAACCCCATCATACATTTTGGAACAGGCAKAAAACTTAAATATTCTCTTTCTGGTTCCCATTAAAGTCTAAACTGAATTTCAATGGTCTCTTTTATAGTGACTCATCCTTGGAACTCTCTGTGGGACTTTAATAATTGAAAACATGACGGGTATGAATTAACCATAATYAATGTGAAATATGCATATTGTTTTCATAACGCAGCTTCTCTTTTCTAGTTGTGATGTGATATTCCAGTCCTAGGGAGTTGTTTAGTCACGATCAGAGCCACACTAATGTTTAACAGAGGGAATGGTATTACTTTAAAGACGGCAATTCATAAGGAAACTGTCTCGGCATCATCTGACTTGCATTCAGCGCCGGAATGTAAAGTAAATCTTCTTAATTTATGAATGCCTTAATTGGCAGGGGATCAAAAAAGGATAAAGAACTCATAGAGCCGCAGAAAAGATGAAACCAAACCCAAACAGACAATTGAGAGCGTTGAACTATAAAATATGGAGTTGGATTGTAAGGATGGAAACAAGTGAGGGCACGAGCGTTTAAAGCTGTCTGCTCTGATTTCCTTTCTGATGCAAACAGTGACAGTATTGGCTTCCCAGTCTTACCAACAATGTTTCACTTTACTGAATGAACTAACAACTGAGGTGTTCTACTGAAGAGTGTTGTTGAGTTGAACAGTACTATACTGTCCTTACCAAAAGTGAACTATACTGTCCTTACCAAGAGTGAACTATACTGTCCTTACCAAGGGTGAACTATACTGTCCTTACCAAAAGTGAACTATACTGTCCTTACCAAGAGTGAACTATACTGTCCTTACCAAGAGTGAACTATACTGTCCTTACCAAGAGTGAACTATACTGTCCTTACCAAGGGTGAACTATACTGTCCTTACCAAGGGTTAACTATACTGTCCTTATCAAGGGGAAACTATACTGTCCTTACCATGGGTGAACTATACTGTCCTTACCAAGGGGGAACTATACGGTCCTTACCAAGAGTTAACTATACTGTCTTGTGACGGCCCTTCCCTGCTCTGTCTACTGGGTTTTGCTGTGCTTACTTCCTGCAGGAGATTGGTGGGCGGAGTAGGAGAGGTGGGCGGAGCTGGGAGGGTTGTCAGTGCTGATGGGGCACACCTCTGGAAGCTTGGCTGTGGCATAAAGCCACTGACTCCCCATTCAGATTCCTCTCACCATGCATACCTTTGATGGTTTRGTTGTGTCTTTGGCAATTGACACCTAATTTACGGCCTCATCTGATTGTTTACTTTATTCATGGTATAAACAATTTTTGTTATTCCTTTACTCAGTGTGTGGTGTCCCATTGTTTGTTACAATCTTGAGCCAGGTTGTAACAGTCTTTACCAAGGGGTTAGTGGTAAAAGCAAGAGAAACGCTAAACATAGGTGGAGATGAAGGGCGTTGAGTTCCGTAAACGCTCACGCTAATGTCACGGACCTCACACTGCTTGCTTAGTGGCTTCATTAATAAGTGCATCAACAACGTTGTTCCCACAGTGACCGTACGTACACTACCGTTCAAAAGTTTGGGGTCACTTAGAAATGTCCTTGTTTTTGAAAGAAAATCACTTTTATTTTGTCCATTAAAATAACATCAAATTGATCAGACACTGTTAATGTTGTAAATGACTATTGTAGCTGGAAACGACAGATTGTTTGTGGAATATCTATATAGGCGTACAGAGGCCCATTATCAGTAACCATCACTCCTGTGTTGCAATGGCATGTTGTGTTGGCTAATCCTGTTAGTTTATCATTTTAAAAGGCTAATTGATCATTAGAAAACCCTTTTTCAATTATGTTAGCACAGCTGAAAAGAGTTTACCTGATTAAAGAAGCAATAAAACGGGACTTCTTTAGACTAGTTGAGTATTTGGAGCATCTGCATTTGTGGTTCCGATACAGGCTCAAAATGGCTAGAAACAAAGCCCTTATGTAAGTCTATTCTTGCTCTGAGAAAGGAATGCTATTCTATGTGAGAAATTGCCAAGCAACTGAAGATCCCGTACAACGCTGTGTACTACTCCCTTCACAGAACCAGCACAACCTGGCTCTAACCAGAATAGAAAGAGCAGTGGGAGGCTCCGGTGCACAACTGAGCAAGAGGACAAGTACATTAGTGTCTAGTTTTAGAAACAGACGCTTACAAGTCCCTCACTGGCAGTTATTAAATAGTAACCGCAAAACACCAGTCTCGTCAACAGCGAAGAGTTGACTCTGGGATGCTGGCCTTCTAGGCAGAGTTGCAAAGAAAAAGCCATATCTCAGACTGCCAATAAAAATAAAAGATAAGATGGGCAAAAGAACACAGACACTGTACAGAGGAACTCAAGGCTCAAACCCAGGACCTCTGCCTTGCAAAACAAACGTGACCGCCCTCCGGAAGCCTCTTACTCGTCACGCCACAAAAGCTAGCTATTCGGCAGCTCAAGTGGAGACACTTCAGGCTGAGTAGTGAGTTCACATCCCAAGTGTGTACATTTACCTCTCAAACTCACTCCACAGCGACCCAGAGCTCAGCTGAGTGCAACTGCAGATCTGGGTCATGACACTGTCTGTAATGGACGTCACGCTGCTTTGCCTAGCGAGTACCACTTCCTCCTTGAATAAAAGTGCATAAACAATGTTATGTCAACCCTGATCTGTTTCACCTGTCTTGTGTTTGTCTCACCCCCACCAGGTGTCTGCCATCTTCCCCATTATCCTGAGTTCTTATACCTGCGTTTTCTGTTGGTCTGTTGCATCTTGTCTTGTCAAGTCTTACCAGCGTTTTTTCCAGTATCTCTCGTTTCTGTATTTTTAGTCCTCCCGCTTCTGACCATTCTGCCTGCCCTGAGCCTGCCTGCTGTTCTGTCCCTTATGACGCCGCTTTGGATTACCGACCTCTACCTGCCCTGACCCTGAACCTGCCTGCCGTCCTGTCCCTTATTGACGCCGCTTTGGATTACGACCTCTACCTGCCCTGACCTGAACCTGCCTGCCGTCCTGTCCCTTATTGACGCCGCTTTGGATACCGACCTCTACCTGCCCTGACCCTGACCTGCCTGCCGTCCTGTCCCTTATTGACGCCGCTTTGGATTACCGACCTCTACCTGCCTGACCCTGACCTGCCTGCCGTCCTGTCCTTATTGACGCCGCTTTGGATTACCGACCTCTACCTGCCCTGACCTGAACTGCCTGCCGTCCTGTCCTTATTGACGCCGTTTGGATTACCGACCTCTACCTGCCCTGACCCTGAACCTGCCTGCCGTCCTGTCCCTTATTGACGCCGCTTTGGATTACCGACCTCTACCTGCCCTGACCCTGAACCTGCCTGCCGTCTGTACTGTCGGACTCTGACCTGGTTTACAACCTGCTGCCCTGTCCGCGACCTGCCCTTTGCCCCGTGTTATAATACATTATTGAGAATTGTACTATCCGTCTCCTGTTTCTGCATCTGAGTCATATCCTGAGTCGTGATAGTTTATGCTCCACTACACACCTAATACTGAACATTTATACCTCCATAGCCGACTTCTCTATRGTACAGTTAAATAAGCAGACGGTCAAGCATTTATTAGAAAATAAAGTCGGTRGTTGTAAGTTACTTACAGCAGCTAGGGTACGCTAACAGTGTGTGGGTCTAGCACCGACAAAAAAAAACTGATCTATGCAGSTGGTGCTGTAAATGCACTGTATTTGCATAATCACACACGGATTCAAGTGCAGTGTAGTGTCACACACCAAACCCATTCATTCACAGGCCATGTGATAATGATGTGCGGCGCGTTGGTGCCATGTTCCTCCCCACAATTGATATTCACCGTGGTTAGCACTCTCAATGTCAGTCATTGAAGAATGCCTCCCATGATGCTCGGTTGGTGGGGCCTGTGGCAATGAGCTCACTGAGCTCTGCCTTCTGATTGGGTGTCGGTGGCATTCGCCTCGGTAGTCATAATGACCCAGTGAAGGAGGTGTTAGGAGGAGCAGATTCGGAGGCGCTACTTTGTTAACAAGGAGACATGTCGAGACAAGCTGCGATCAGCGGKATTCTGGGATGTGTGATCTCAAGCAGGGGCTGTCAGTGCCAGAGACAGTTGGTTCATCTGCATTTGGCTTCTTCTCTGTAACACGTGTAAAGACGAAGCTCTTACTTCAGCAGACAGTGGAATAACACTCATTACTGTTTCCTCTGTATTTAAACGTGTGTCTCACTGTCTGTAGCCTACACACTGCCAGTGGTTAAACAGCGGACAAGCACAACCTGGCACGGTGTTAGGACTTCTTTTTCTGTCTCCTTACACGAGGAGTAGGCCTAGTGACCGTATCTCCTTTTTGCAGGCACAACCTTACACCGACATGCCCGATGCTTCTGCTGGTGAGCAMCAATTGAATGGCGACCTACTCTTAGTATATACAGGCRGTGAGGCGTTGGTCATCGAGATCTAACATTTCTAAGTCTAGGAATGAAGCTGGAGTGGATGAACACTAGACTCCATTGATTAGACTCCAGTGACATACAGATGAAGGATCTTAATTTGAGCCAGTTTGCTACAGCAGGAATATAATCCTGCAGCAACAGGAAATGTGGATTATAATGAATGGACTTTTTTTGTAGAGGTTGATCCATTTTTCGTTAGAGCAAATCAAGACTGACATTTTAAATTGAAATTGCAAACTTTAGAAGCCTTACTAAACCTCAAATACATTACAAGTTTGCATTTTCTGCTGTGCAGGAAAGTTCTCAGCAACAGAAGTGATCAAATTAAGATCCTACATCTGTACATTGCAATTAGATGTGGTGGGAGGAGGCGCGTCACAGACTTGAATTGATCCACAATGCCTAAATCTGCAGATCTATTGACCTCTGTCTCCGTGTCATCACAATACGTCACCCACTGAAACCGTAGGCATCCTTAGTATGACCTTTAGTGATGCTAACATTACAATCATGGGCTGGTAGTACACAACCATAAAGGTCATAGTTCATTCACACTTTTACTCACACTGCATTTAAATGTGCAAGGAACCATCTGCATTTCACCCATTGACACCATGGATCATTTCAAGGGAGGGTGCCAATTGTCATGAGCAAACAATGGCAGTCTGGGCGAATTAGAATTCTGTTGGTTGTTGTCTAATAGTCTGTTGATGATCGTGATGATGTCATCTTGTACCTTTAACAGATATTAATCCCCATAGATATTTATGAAAATAGAGGGCTCTATAGTCCCAACCACAGTAGTCCTTATGACCTTATGACATTTCTCTGACTGAATGAATGAGTGAATGAATGAATAACATTTTATTTTCGTGTCAAATCACCCGTTGGCAACCCATCTCCATCCCTTACGGGTTAATTAACACATTTAAACAAACATTACAATATTCACTGGGATAATTCAGTGATACAGGTGAGTTATAAGTGAAATAATCTGTCTGTAAACATTGTTGGAAAAAATTACTTGTGTCATGCACAAAAGTAGATGTCCTAACCGACTTGCCAAAACTATAGTTTGTTAACAAGAAATTTGTGGAGTGGTTGAAAATGAATTTTAATGACATAAGTGTATGTAAACTTCGACTTCAACTGTATATATTTAATTAGTCACGCTTTTTTTTAAATTCCAGGCTTTATCTAAAAATTCCGCAATGGAAATACACAAAGGACAAAAAAACATTTAAGTTTCTCCTCATGGCTCAGCCACATAATTCCAGGGTGTATCTGGTGGGCTTTCTGGAATAAGGTGAATAAGGTAAAACGGCAATAGATAATAAAAAAATTGTAATTCTCTGTTTCTTTAAGGTCACAATAGTTACATAGTCTATCCTCTTCAGTTCACCATTATACCGTACTGTTTCAATACACAGGGGCAATATCCCTGATCTTACCTGTGCACATAGCGATCTGCAGCTTTAAGGTAGGTTATACATAATGTATCTCTACAACCAATTCACCTTATCAAATAAAAAGTTCTCAATTTGGGTTTATGATTTATCTCCTCCACCCATTTCTTTTGATTTGCATCCTCAGTTTGTTTTGTTAGTTGTGTCTATGTCTTTCGTTTTGATCACAACTGTTCACAGTCAGACTGTTTGGAAAGTCTCCCCCTATGGAGAGGTACCATTGAAAACTTTGGCGGGCTATTTTGGCAATTGGCATATCCAACAGTCTCATCATACAGTCACACCGTCCATCTCACCTACAGGTTCCAGCCCATGTCCCCAATTATTGTCAGTAGAGGTGCAAACTTGTGGGTACCTAAAAATTACGTACACTCAACCCTCAGGTGTTGTGCCTGGAAGCCGCACTATATTCAAATATCACAGGTACTGTACATGCAAATGAGCATGACTGTGACGTGCAAAGGCTTGACGGATTCGGTAGTATGAAGGAGGGAACTTAAAAAGAAAACAGCGGGAGCTACTATCACGGTGGAAAGCTGAAAACAACCTCTTGGGGCCGCTCATCTACATGCAGTAATTCCTCTTGGGGCCGCTCTTGTGCCTACATGGCAGTAAATCCTCTTGGGGCCTCTCTCTGCTACATGCAGTAATCTTTGGGGCCTTCTCTGCTGCTGCAGTAATCCTCTTGGGGCCTCTCTCTGCCTACATGCAGTAATCCTCTTGGGGCCTCTCTGCCTGCTGCAGTAATCCTCTTGGGCCGTCATGCCTGGTGCAGTAATTCCTCTTGGGGCTTCTCTGCCTACATGCAGTAAATTCCTTTGGGGCCTCTCTCTGCTGCTGACAGTAGATCCCTCTTGGGGCCTCTCTCTGCTACATGCAGTAATTCCTCTTGGGGCGCTCATGCTAATGCAGTAATTCCTCTTGGGGCTCTCTGCCTACATGCAGTAAATCCCTCTTGGGCGTCTGCTGCTGCGTAATTCTCTGGGGCCTCTCTCTGCCTACATGCAGTAAATCCTCTTGGGGCCTCTTCTCTGGCCTGCTGCAGTAATTCCTTTTGGGGCCTCTCTCTGCCTAAGATGCAGTAATCCTCTTGGGGCGCTCTCTGCTGCTGCAGTAATTCCTCTTTGGGGGGCTCCATGCCTGCTGCAGTAAATCCTCTTGGGGCCTCTTCATGCTCTACATGCAGTAACATCCATCTTTGGGCCTCTCTGCCTCTGGCAGTAATCCCTCTTGGGGCTCTCTCTGCCTCATGCATGTAATCCTTCTTGGGGGCCTGTCCATGCCTACATGCAGTAACTTCTCCTCTTGGGGAACCGCCTCATGCTGCTGCCTTCATCTGGTAAGAGTTCCTGCTTGGCGCCATGCCTGCTGCAGTATTCCTCTTGGGGCCTCTCTTGCCTCATACATGCAGTAATCCTCTTGGAGTCCACAGAGACACATTCACCGCATCAAGAGGAACGATGGACGGGGCCATGTACCGTCAATCTTGGGTGAAACACTCTTCCTCAGCCAGGGTATTGAAAATGGTGCTTGTGGATGGTTACTCCAGAGTCGACAAATGACCAAAAAACACGGCCAAGGAAAAAAGGAGTGGCTCAAGAGAAAGACTAATTAAGGTGGGAGTGGCCTAGCAGTCTCAAGACTTAATCACCATAGAATTTCTGTGGGGGAGCTGAAGGTTCGAGTTGCCAAAACGTCAGCCGTACGTAACATTAATGACTTGAGGGAATCTGCAAAGAGGAGTGGGAACAAATCTCTCGAGATGTGATAAACGGGCTGTGGCCAACCTTCAAAGAAACGTCTGACCTCTGTGATTGCCAACAAGGGTTTTTCACCAAGTATCTAAGTCATGTTTTGCAGAGGGGTCACAAATACTTTTTTCCTCATTAAAATGCAAATCAATTCATTAAAAATTTTTTACATGCGTTTTTCTGGATTTTTTTGTTGATATCTGTCCTTCTCACTGTTCAATATACCCTACCATTAAAATTAATGACCTGATTCATCGTTCCTTTGTCAGTGGGATAACGTCAAAAACTCAGCCAGCGGGGATAAAATACTTTTTTCTCTTGGCTCACATGTACTCATTCAGTCTAATTCCATCTTGGGGTTTGCCTCTCTCGCACCTGCCTGCGAGTAAATAGCCCTCTTGGGGCTTCTCTCTCTGCGCGCTGGCAGGTAAATTCTTCTTGGGGCCTCTCTCTACTGCCTACTATGCAGTGAAAATCCTCTTGGGTGCCTTTTTGGTCTCTGCCTCATTAATCCTCTGAGAGGCGCTCTGCCTACTATGCAAGTAAATCCTTTGGGGCCGCTTCTTGTTGCCTACATGAGTAAATTCTCTCTTGGGGCACTCTCCTCCTGCCCTACTGCAGTACATGCCTCTTGGGACCGCTCTGCTGCCTGCTGCAGATAATGTCCTTGGGCCGTCTCTGCCTACATGTCATTGCTTAATATCCTCTTGGGTCTGCCGCTCTCTGCCTATACTGACAGTAAATATCCTTCTTGCGTCCGCGCTCTCTGCTACCATCAGTACACTCACCGTAAGGCCTTCTCTGCCCGCCTGGCGTAATCCTCGGGCGCTCTCTGCCTACATGCAGTAATCCTCTGGCGTCCATGCCTGTGATATCCTTGGGGCTTCTGCTTGCTATCCGGGCTCTCTCTGCACTGCTGCTAGTAATTTTCCTCTTGGGCCTCTCTCTTGGCCTACAATGCCAGTAATCCTCTTCTGCGGGCCCTCTCATGCTTGACCTGCAGTATTGCTCTTGGGGCGCTCTCGCTCATGCGTATCTTGGGCCCCTTGCCTACATGCAGTAAATCCTCTTGGGGCCCTCTCAGTGACCTGCTGCGTAATCCTCTTGGGGCCCGCTCTCTGCTGCGCGTAATTCTTATGGCATTCCTCGTAAATGCCAGTGCTCTGCGGGGCCGCTCTCTCTGCGCTGCCTACTGCAGTTAATTCCTCTTTGGGGCCGCTCTCTGCCTACATGCAGTAATACTCCTCTTGGGGCGCTCTCTCTGCCTAACATGCAGTAAATCCTCTTGGGGCCTCTCTGCTGCTGCAGTAATCCTCTTGGGGCCGCTCTCTGCCTAGTGGCAACGTAATCTCTTCTTGGGGGCCATAGCCTCTCTGCTAACATGCAGTAATGCCTCTTGGGGCCGCTCTCTGCTGCTGCAGTAATGCTCTTGGGCCGCTCTCTGCCTACATTGCAGTAATGCCTCTTGGGGCGTATCCCTGCCTGCTTGCAGATAATGCCTCTTGGGGCCGCTCTCTTCGCCTACATGCAGTAAATCCTTGGGGGCTCTCTGCTTGCAGTAAGTCTCTTGGCGGCTCTCTCTTCTGGCGACTGCCGTTAATATTCCTCCTCTTGGGGCTGCTCATCTTATGCTTCATACAGATGCAGTGAATGCTATCTTGGTCTCGAGCGCCTCTCTGCCTACATGCAGTAAATCCTCTTGGCGCGCTCTCTGCCTAAATGCAGTAATCCTCTTGGGGCGTTCTTGCCTACATGCAGTAATGCCTCTTGGGGCGGCTCTCTGGCTCATGCAGTAATGGGTCCTCTTTGGGGCCGCTCTTGCCTGCTGCAGTAATGCTCTTGGGGCATCTGCTCTCTGCCTGCTGCAGTAATTCGCTCTTTCTTGAGAGCCGCTCTCCTGCTCTACATGCAGTAAAATCCTCTTGGGGCTCGTCTTGCTGCTGCAGTAATCCTCTTGGGCTCTCTCTGCCTACATGCAGTAAATCCCTTTGGGGCCTCTCTCTGCCTACATGCAGTAATTCTCTTGGCCTGTTCTCTGCTACATGCAGTAAATCCTCTTGGGCTTCTGCAATGCAGAATCCTCTTGGGGCCGTTCTCTGCCTAATGCAGTAAAACCTTTGGACTTCGCTCTCTGCCTACATGCAGTAATTGCCTCTTGGGGCCGCCCAAGCATAATTCTTTTTGGCCCTTCCCTACATCGTATAATCCTCTTGAGGGCTTTCTCTGCCTACATTGCAAGTAATCCTCTTGGGGCACCGTCCTCTTGCCTATCTTGCAGTAATTCTCTTGGGCCCTCTCCTGCCTAGGCAGTAATCTTCAGTTTGGGGGCCTTCTGCTGTCTACATGCCATTTCTCTTGCGCGGCGTCTCTCTGCGCACTTGCCGTAATTCCTCTTGGCCGCTCTCTGATGCCTTACTATGCAGTAATCATCTCGGGCCGGTTGGCTCCTCTGCCTAGCTGGCAGTAATTCTCTTGGCCTCAGAGATTCTTGGCTTCTTTGCCTACATGCAGCTAAGATTCCTCTCGGTTTTGACGCAGTAAAGCTCTCTGTCTTCTGCTACTAGCAGTATATCCGGAACATATTCAAACATAAACTAGATATAAGTCTTAGGGTAAACAAAATGGCTTTTATGCTTAGTCGAACCTAATTAAGGGCAGGAATAAAGTAACGTTTTTGAGACAAGACGGCACATCAATCGAGTAACTGGCATTGTTGTACGACAGCGGATTAATGCTTCTTTTCTCTGCCTGACAATGTTACTCCAGCCGTAGCATGTTTTGAATGGGGCTGGGAACAAAAGAAAGGTTGTCGGCTGTGTAAGCCTAATGATCACGTCTGTGTTTGGGGGTGTATAGAGTTCGACGTTGTATCCACCTCTGCCTGTGATTATGGAATGTTTTAGTGCTCCTAAACTGATCCATGCTAATTCCAAGAGTTGACACAGCCGTTAGACTAAACGTGTTGGATTCTCACTGAAGGTAATGACAGTCCT
The DNA here is from genome assembly GCF_002910315.2 of Salvelinus sp. IW2-2015. NCBI lineage: Eukaryota > Metazoa > Chordata > Actinopteri > Salmoniformes > Salmonidae > Salvelinus > Salvelinus sp. IW2-2015. The sequence continues at coordinate 47,090 of NW_019943979.1, read as the reverse complement.
ACTCTGTGGTGGTTCAGTCCATTGAATATCAAACATATACTGTCAATTCGTAGTGCTATGGGACTGAAAGAGGTGATAAGCAGGTGGGATTATTGAGGACAAGACGCAGTAGCATAGGACATCCACTCGGGGCACTGGATGGCATTGACCTCTTGACTGGCACACAGATCACGAATGCAACCAAAAAGAAAGGAGAGTGAGGTCATATGACCTGAGGGATTCCAGTTATCCCTAACCTGACTTCCCTGTCCCTATCCTAACCCTGTCTACCTACTGTCCTCTCTACCTCTGTCTACTGTCCTAGTCCCTTTCCTATCCCTAACCTGTCCTCATCCATATCCCTAACCCATGTCCCTTCCTACCTGTCCCTGTCCCTGTCCCTATCCCGACTACCTCCCTAAACCCTACCTAACAACCTGCCCTCCACCCAACCCAGTCCTGTCCTGCGTCTCTATGCCCTTACCCTGTCCCTATGCTACCTGTCCCTTAACGCTAACCCTTCATTGATCACCCGTGTCTGTAAGCACCCTGTCACTGATCATCCATACCTGTCAGATCTTAACTCTCGGCAACCCTAGTAGACATGGTTTCATCTCCTAAACCTTCTGGATATATCCCAGCTTGTCACCTATCCGCTAACCCTGTCATTATCCCAATTGTAGACGATCATGGTTATCTCTAACCCTGTCCACATCCTTCTGACACTTCTGTAGCTCTGAGGAGCAAACTGTCATGCCTTACTAGATTCAGATGCAGCAGGTAAGATGAAATTAAATATTCCCCAGATAGATTGTTCCAGTCTGTTCCGCCAGAGCAGGATTGCGATATCGCAATATTCGTGGTGTGGAGTTCTCGTGTTTATAGTTCACCTCCCTTCCGTCTCGGCTGCTCTTCTTCTTCAGTTCTCTCTCTTTTTCTCTCTCTCTCTCTCTCTTCTCTACTCTCTGCTCTCTCTCTCGCTCTCTCTCTCTCTCGTCTCCGCTTCTCTCTCTCATTCTCTCTCTCTCTCTGCTCTCTCTCTCTTCTTCTCAACTCTCGTAACTCGCATCTCAACTCTCTCTTGCTGTGTCTCTCTCTCTGCTGCGTCTCTCTCTCTCTCTTTTCTTGCTCTCTCTCCTCGTTCTCTTGGCTCCGTTACTCTCGTCTCGTGTGGCTCTGTACTCTCGCATTCTGAGCTCTCTCTCTCTCTCTCGTTACTCCTGTCTCTCTCTCTAGCTTGTCTCTCCTCTCTCTCTCATGAAGTCAACATGTCAGGCTCACATTTCATTGTCCTGTATTGGCACAACTCTGCTTCTCCGCTGTGCTCTGACTCGTCTCATTGTGTCGAGAGGATCCCGCTCGACCGGCTCCCCGTTGGAAGGTATGATCTCCATCAGAAAACATTTACAGTCCTACTCCATCAGGGAAAAACATTAAGTCCCACTCCATCAGGATAAAACATTACAGTCCAACTCCATCAGGGATAAAACATACAGTCCAACTCCATCAGGATAAACATTACAGTCCAACTCTCCCATCAGGGATAAAATACATTACAGTCCAAGCTCCATCAGGGATAAACATTCAGTCAACACTCCAGTCAGGGATAAAACATTACGTCCACTCCCAATCAAGGGATAAAACATTAAGCAACTCCAGATCAGGATTAAAAATTACAGTCCAACTCGTGGCCAGGAAAAACCCGCTCAGTCTCAGAATGGAAGATAAGAGAGGCGAATGGATAAGGGTGAGGCATATGTGGTAGGAATTTACTTCCCTATCAGAATCAAACACTTATGGAAATCCGTTTTTGTATTTATCAGGATTGAAATGGGTTGTGATTGGGGTCTTGTAGATTTGTTTCGGAGGCCGGGAGATGCGCCAGGCGTTTACGAATACGTATTACTTCTCATTTCATATTCCCTCGCTGTCCCGCGCGAGTCCCTTTAAGGAAATGCAGTCACTGTTGATTGAGAGTGCCCCTTTAAGTGGTCGTAGTGATTCCAACAACAACAGCCAACTCCTCTGGCAGGAAGAAAGCCCTTAACCACAAAGAGCTGCCGGGGCCGGGGCAAGAGGAAGGGGAGCGTGTGGTCACACGTCTCAGGCTGTTAGTGTTAGAGGGTCCCATGTGTCCCCTGAAAACCTCTTGAGTGATTTTCCTTATATCAACTGCTACTAATTAAAACTTATATAGAAACCCATCCATTCAGCCCTGGCTTGTGTCATGAACTCAAACCACCTCATCTGGACAAAGGACAAAGAGAATGTGTCAGTTGGATTGGGATTTGAATTTGTGAAGTTATTCCTTATGATGAGGTCACTGTCTCAGAAGCGACTTCTATCAATCGTTGACTTATCCTTTGTATCTTGAACTTCCCAGCTTCACAGATTTTGCACTGTGCTTTAAGCAGTGCACTGTATCAACACTGACACCCGAGAGACTCCTAATATTTGCTCGTTACAGAAATAAATTCAGAGGCCCACACAGCTGGTCTCCGTAAACATATTTCAGTAGCTAATTCAAAGAAGGCCAGCGGCTGAAACATGTAAACAGCACTGAGTATTCGTTTTGAAGCCCAGTGTTTACGCTGCTCGGTTTGTTAGCATAGCTAGTGGAAGAGCTAGCCTCCTGCTGGGATGTTAAAGAAGCCTGCCTTCACAGCGTTCCACGGCAAGGAGGCTAGAGAGGGGCCGAACACTTTCAAGACTGCATTATCGTTCCCACTCAAACTCTTTGAAATGTCATTTTTGACAAATTACACCTCTCARCCTTATCTTCCCTTTAAATGCCCTTTTTCCCTTCAAGAATTGCCGAGCCGAGAAGTAACAGCGGTCTTTGAAGTGCAGGGGAGTGGCCATCTTTCGTAAATGAGTCGGAGATTAACTACTCTCTTGCCAGTGAAATAGCTATACTTATACAAATGCAGTTCTACTCCATTTTAGAGGGTGAAAGGATACATGRGGCTGTGTACTGGTTGGTTTAATGAGGGCCAATTGAATTGAATTTCCTTTTATTTCAAYCCATTGACATTTCAGTTGGACCTGCCCTTCGTCTGTCACTCACAGTCCTTTCACAGTGTGAGTTGTAACTTGCTACCTTTTGTACCATCCACACACTAACAGCAGGTGAAGGAAGGATTGCATTCCTGTATGCTCTTTGTTCTGCATTGTCCAACTGTATTCCAGCTGTTCTACTATGCACTCCATCCAGAGCTACAGCCAACCTGTATCATCCAGAGCTGCCTTGTACTGTTCAGCCACTAGGATTTTCTATTGAAGGTGTACAGAATGTAAATAACGTAAACAACATGTTTCTTGGATGACCTCCTCCAGCACACCAAATCAAAACTCTGTTCTGCAAGTCTGTTTTGAAATGAAAGCAGGTTTGATGTCTGTGTGTTTTACTGTATGTGCATTTATTATTTGATCCCCAGCTATTGAAAGCATTGTTTACCTGAAAATAAACCTGAAGGAAAACCATGAAAGGTGCCATACAATGCACTGTATCTTTAAGGTATTCTCAAGAGATGAACAGTTTACACAACATGCATGAAAAATGCATCAGACTTGTTGTGAAAAGGTCTCAGGCCACCAAACCACTAGACTAGAGTAATCCTCCAATGTCCAATTTAATAATATAATATAGACAGACACCTTTTATCCAAAGTGACTTACAGTCTGCATGCATCACCTAGTTCTAAATTGTACTTTTTGTCCTTTATAGCTTTGTTGGCAAGCATTGCGCTTGTAAGCCAGCGTAGTTGGGTTCTATTCCCGGATCCACTATCCTGGCACTACAAGCCGTGTTAAATCACCATGCTAGAGTGAACTACAAAGGACCATGAATACACCTAGAAGTAGATGTTTGTGAGTCATTTTTTTAGTATTTTTTTTATTACCCCTTTTTCCCCAATTTCGTGCTATCCAATTGGTAGTTACAGTCTTGTCTCATTGCTGAAACTCTTGTATGGACTCGGGAGAGGCGAAGTCGAGGAGCCGTGCATCCTCCAAACACAACCCAGCCAAGCTGTACTGCTTCTTGACACAACGCCCGTTTAACCCGGAAGCCAGCTGCACCAATGTGTTGTGTCGGAGGAAACACCGTACACCTGGCGACGTGTGCAGCGTGCATTGTGCCCGGCCCGCCACAGGAGTCGTAGTGCGCGATGGGACAGGAACATCCCTGCGCAGCCAAACCTCCCCCTAACCCCGGACGACGCTGGGCCAATTGTGTGCCGCCCATGGGTCTTCCGGTCGCGGCCGGCTTGCGACAGAGCCTGGACTCGAACGCAGGATCTCTAGTGGCACAGCTAGCACTGTGATGCAGTGCCTTAGACCACCTGAGACAGAGCTGGACTCGAACCAGGATCTCTAGTGGCACAGCAGCACTGTGATGCAGTACCTTAGACACTGAGACAGAGCCTGGACTCGAACAGGATCTCTAGTGGCACAGCTGCACTGTGATGCAGTCCTAGACCACTGAGACAGAGCTGGACTCGAACCAGGATCCTAGTGGCACAGCAGCACTGTGATGCAGTGCCTTAGACCACTGAGACAGAGCCTGGACTCGAACAGGATCTCTAGTGGCACAGCTAGCACTGTGATGCAGTGCCTTAGACCCACTGAGACAGGAGCCTGGACTCGAACCAGGATCTCTAGTGGCACAGCTAGCACTGTGATGCAGTACCTTAGACCACTGAGACAGAGCTGGACTCGAAACCAGGATCTCTAGTGGCACAGTGAGCACTGTGATGCGTGCATTAGACCACTGAGACAGAGCCTGGACTCGAACCAGGATCTCTAGTGGCAACAGCTTAGCACTGTGATGCAGTACCTTAGACCACTGAGACAGAGCCTGGACTCGAACCAGGATCTCTAGTGGCACAGCTAGCACTGTGATGCAGTGCCTTGACCACTGAGACAGAGCCTGGACTCGAACCAGGATCTCTAGTGGCAACAGCTAGCACTGTGATGCAGTGCCTTCAGACCACTGCGCACCTACGGAGGCCCTCATTAATTTTAAAATTCAGTCATTGAATTTCAAATCATTACCATTAAATTGACCCAAACGCAAATGGAATTGACTTATTGGAGTGATCGTACAGTTGAAGGTCTGTCACGTCTCTGCTCTGTCCATCTGTGGGATCCAGAGGTGAGGTTTTTACACTGGCCAGGTTTGATGCTGCGTATTTCAGTAGCACACTGTTTGATACGGACCGCTTGCACTTCAAAGAAGGCAGAATTAGAATAATTATCACCTGCAAAAGAGCTTGTGAAAGAGAGAGAGCAAAAGAACGAGAGAGAGAGAGATGGAGAGAGAAAGGAAGAGAGAAGCGAGAAACTGCTGACATTGTGTGAGGTGAGGTGTGCCAGGTCTTAAAATATGCCTGTGTAAGCACATGTATCATGGGACGTCTCGGTGTACTCTGGTTCCTGCTGAAGTATGTGTTGTGCACTGGCAGGTGAGTTTGCTCTATGAGGCGATGTGCTGCCATCTTCACCCTGAGTGGGAAGCCAGGTACACAGCAGCTGTTTGTTTTACAGGTCCAAGCGTACGACACACACACTCCCCCACGCAACACAGACAGACATAGACATGAATGCACAACCCCTGCCCCCTAAACACACAACAAATCCTTGAACTCTTACATTTGTAGCTAATTGAAATGGAATTAATATCACCCCCACTGTACAATCTCTAAGACAATGGGACAACTGATTGTGCATAATCCCTTAATGTACTCACATACGAGGGGAAATCACTCATCATCCACCCCCATAAAGTATGTACTAGTCCTTGTCAYCGCCACTAAGCTATTTTGGRCCCTGGTGTGTGTTTATGAGTTTATAACCTGGTCCCACTGTGTTTACTGGCAAGTGAATGAGGTAATGCCTCATAGCGCGTTCTCTACAGGAAGTGAGCATGTTACCACCCGCCGTCAGGCCAGAGACCACGTCCATCTGACTCATAGTGCCCTAATCCCCCACACCACCTAATCTGACTCAGARTAATAGGATCTGATTCCGACTGGGATCGCATTAATTCTGGTGCCAATGCATGTAATCCACACCAGTCTCRCTGCCGTGGGATAAAGTAAGAACTGGAATAACATCCTTATTATTGTCTTTATTATGTCTTCCAGCGTTCTCCAATATCCAAGATGGGGCTGAAGGATGTTCTTTTGTTGTCTCTGTAACAGACCATTGGTGGATAATGAGCTTTCTTTGTGTGTAGGTAGTCGATATGAAACGGTGATTTAGGTTAGCCCAGAGGATACTTCACAGTAATTGGTAGCATCTTTGATAGCTATTCCCACATGAAATCCCCTCTCTTGTTGTTGGCCTAGATTTGTTTGAGACAGTGACAGTACAAAATTCACAGCACAATAATACTCAACCATGTCATCAAAGTCAATATGYTTCCTGTAACAGTCCACTGTTTAAAAAAGGTTCAGAATAGTCCAAACGATTCAGAAGGGTTCAAATTATAGTCCTTTATGAACCTCCAAAGATCAATAGTTGTATATCTATAGTGCCTAATCTAGTGGTATAATCCTATGACGGTTCCCTTAGACCTATAGCATATAGAAACACAGGTTCAAATAGCCTCCTGTGCTTCCATATGCCTAATGAACTCTCCTTTACATGCCAGAGATTAGGTATAACCTCTTCATAATCTGGGTGGAAAAATGCTTCCTGAGCCGTAAGCATCAAGCTGGTGTTTACAAACCCAAGCATCTGGAAGGATTGATGTGGCCCCTCCTTAACCTTCATGTGCAAATTGATTTTTAACGCTTTCCTTCTTTGGTGCAGTAAACTGGAACAGCTTTCAGGGCATCGTTGTGTAGACAATTCTTAAACTGTGAAGTTGTATGCTTTCTTCAGTGTGTTTTCAACCCTTCAACCCAACAGTTACATTGTTCATTGCATAGTTCTAATAACACACACATGTTAACGTCATCAAATTGTATATGAATAGTAGCCAACACATGACATGTTAATAAGGTGATAGTAATGCTATTGCTTTTCTATTTCACCCTCAGGTCTTTTTAAACCATTCCTCATATCTCTCTGGTTTCCGAGTTGGACATTTAAACCCGACGCCACCTCTAAGTCATGAATATAGATCTCATATTGAGGGTATTGAGCATGGGGATAGGTCTAGACGCCTTCATTTCTCTACAGCTACGAGACGTAGCTGGCCTGGAGAACCATAATATATTCCAGTGTATGGTTCATAGGGCAGGAGAAGCTTGCTTGAAATGAGACTGTAGCATCTCCCAACAGTTACACAGGGTTGGTTTCTGCAAGTCGTTGCTGAGTTTTATTCTAAAGCCATAGCTTTTGAGGTGTATCATTGCTCCAAGGCAGAACTGCAATTGGATTATTCACATATGAATTTAATCTAGTGATATAACAGCACAGGCGGTTGGTGGCACCTTCATTTGGGAGGATGGGTTTGTGTTAAAGGCTGGAGGGGAATCAGTGGAATGGTATCAAATACATCAACACTGGTTTCCATGTGTTTGATGTCATTCATTCTCGCCGTTCCAGCCATTATTATGTGCCATCCTCCCCTCAGCAGCCTGCACTGTTTAACAGGTCACAGATATCAGAACACAGCTACCTGATACTGACTTTTCCCACATATTTTTTATATTCTAGAGCAACACAAAAACAGGGCATTTGCATACTGTATATTGGGAGGCATTTCAGTTCTGCTTCAAATACAGTGCAAAGCTGTGTGTAAAAAAAAGAATAAAAAAAAGAAACTACAATAATTTCAAAGCTTTAAAGGGGGTGATGTGTTGTCATGTGAATGGGGTGGGTATAGTGCTGCTGGCATTAGAGGGGGTTTGCATGGTCATGTGAATGGGGTGGGTATAGTGCTGCTGGCATTAGAGGGGGTTTGCATGGTCATGTGAATGGGGTGGGTATAGTGCTGCTGGCATTAGAGGGGGATTTGCATGGTCATGTGAAATGGGGTGGGTATAGTGCTGCTGGCATTAGAGGGGGTTTGCATGTCATGTGAATGGGGTGGTATAGTGCTGCTGGCATTAGAGGGGGATTGCATGGTCTGTGAATGGGGTGGGTATAGTGCTGCTGGCATTAAAGGGGGGTTTGCATGGTCATGTGAATGGGGTGGGTATAGTGCTGCTGGCATTAGAGGGGGATTTGCATGGTCATGTGAATGGGGTGGGTATAGTCTGCTGGCATTAGAGGGGGGTTTGCATGGTCATGTGAATGGGGTGGGTATAGTGCTGCTGGCATTAGAGGGGGATTTTGCATGGTCATGTGAATGAGGTGGCTATAGTGCTGCTGGCATTAGAGGGGGATTTGCATGGTCATGTGAATGAGGTGGCTATAGTGCTGCTGGCATTAGAGGGGGGTTTGCATGGTCATGTGAATGGGGTGGGTATAGTGCTGCTCGCATTAGAGGGGGGTTTGCATTGTCATGTGAATGGGGTGGGTATAGTGCTGCTGGCATTAGAGGGGGTTTGCATGGTCATGTGAATGGGGTGGGTATAGTGCTGCTGGCATTAGAGGGGATTTGCATGGTCTGTGAATGAGGTGCTATAGTGCTGCTGGATTAGAGGGGGATTTGCATGGTCATGTGAATGAGTGTGGCTATAGTGCTGCTGGCATTAGAGGGGGGTTTGCATTGTCATGTGAATGGGTGGGTATAGTGCTGCTCGCATTAGAGGGGGGTTTGCATTGTCATGTGAATGGGGTGGGTATAGTGCTGCTGGCATTAAAGGGGTTTTGCATGGTCATGTGAATGGGGTGGGTATAGTGCTGCTGGCATTAGAGGGGGGTTTGCATGATCATGTGAATGGGGTGGTATAGTGCTGCTGCATTAGAGGGGGTTTGCATTGTCATGTGAATGGGGTGGGTATAGTGCTTCTGGCATTAAGGGGGTGATGCTTGTCATGTCAATGAGGTGGGTATAGTGCTGCAGGCATTAAAGGGGGTTGATGCATTGTCATGTGAATGGGGTGGGTATAGTGCTGCTGGCATTAAAGGGGGTGATGCATGGTCATGTCAATGAGGTGGGTATAGTGCTGCTGGCATTAAGGGGGTGATGCATTGTCATGTGAATGGGGTGGGTATAGTGCTTCTGGCATTAAAGGGGGGTTTGCATGGTGATGTCAATGAGGTGGGTATAGTGCTGCTGGCATTAAAGGGGGTGATGCATTGTCATGTAATGGGTGGGTATAGTGGCTGCTGGCATTAAAGGGGGTGATGCATGTCATGTCAATGAGTGGGTATAGTGTGCTGGCATTAAAGGGGGTGATGCATGGTCATGTCAATGAGGTGGGTATAGTGCTGCTGGCATTAAAGGGGTGATGCATTGTCATGTCAATGAGGGGGTATAGTGCTGCTGTCATTAAAGGGGGTGATGCATTGTCATGTCAATGGGGTGGGTATAGTGCTGCTGTCATTAAAGGGGGTGATGCATTGTCATGTGAATGGGGTGGGTATGTGCTGCTGGCATTAAAGGGGGTGATGCATGGTCATGTCAATGAGGTGGGTATAGTGCTGCTGCGCATTAAAGGGGGTGATGCATTGTCATGTAAATGGGTGGGTATAGTGCTGCTGGCATTAAAGGGGGTGATGCATGGTCATGTCAATGAGGTGGGTATAGTGCTGCTGGCATTAAAGGGGGTGATGCATGGTCATGTCAATGAGGTGGGTATAGTGCTGCTGGCATAAAGGGGTGATGCATTGTCATGTCAATGAGGTGGGTATAGTGCTGCTGGCATTAAAGGGGGGTGATGCATTGTCATGTCAATGAGGTGGGTATAGTGCTGCTGGCATTAAAGGGGTGATGCATTGTCATGTCAATGAGGTGGGTAAGTGCTGCTGTCATTAAAGGGGGTGATGCATTGTCATGTCAATGGGTGGGTATAGTGCTGCTGTCATTAAAGGGGGTGATGCTGTCATGTGAATGGGGTGGGTATAGTGCTGCTGGCATTAAAGGGGGTGATGCATGGTCATGTCAATGAGGTGGGTATAGTGCTGCTGGCATCTCTATTCACATGCTATGGAATGCATGAGCCAGTGGGGAGCTCTCCATATTTCTGAGTGCTTGGGTTCTCCTCAATACACGAGTGAACAAATTAGTGAGTGMGACTGTCAGACTGGTTTCAGGCACCATTTTCCCCAAGTCCTTATGGGTTAAATGCTATGGCCAGAGGAGCAACCCTGGTAATGTTCACCTGCTTCATAACTAATATTCCATGGTCAACCTAATCAATACCACTGGTTCTATACTCAAAATACTCATACATATTGAGATAGATGCAGAACGGAGGTCATTCTGATATTTTATATGATCAGTTTAGTATATTATCATACTGATGTTACTATATTGCTGCAGTATTGTCTAAACTCAATCTAAAATAGCTTAATCTTGTCCTAACAATACGTTAATTATCAGGATTATTGTAAGGCAACAATCTCTGATCACCTGAGATCCAGCCAACATGTGAAATAATCTGCCAGCATCAAATAGAGCTACAACAGTATTTAGATGCCTCGYCCAATTAGGATGATGTATACAATAGATGTTTGTCTTGTTGATCAACAGGAAGAACTCATCATGCAAATATTTGAAATGTGCACAAACCTTGGTTTATGAGGACAACACACGRMTTTCTCTCTAAGATGATTCATTGCCTGGGGACAAGGGGTTGAACATCCCCTGGAAACTATTTTGCATTGTAACATGGGTGCAGGAATATWGATTTTTATACAGTTAAAAAAGCCTCTATATGAAAATACTACAATTACATTCACCAAGGTGGTATGCTACTATAGCTGGGAGTGAATCAATTAATATTCTACCGTTGCCTTTCATTGCCTATAAAAAAAAATCCATTCAGCAATGTTACAAAGGCCTACAACAAAACTTGACAATTATATAATATCTAAGCATATTTATAGCCTAACATATTTTTTTATGAATACATTGAATGGAGACTAAATTTAAGACATTCTATTGAAAAGGTAATCTCACCATTTTGTAAACTACTTGCTGTCACTCACTGGATATACGTTTTCTTTATTTGCTATGTAATGTATATGCTAAATTCATTTGCAGATTGCACAGGTAAAAATGTAAGTGGTTTACTGATCCAATCACCAATCCATAGTTTAGATTTTGCCAACATATAGCCTACGTCTACAATCCTGAATTCCGCATGACTCCACGCCCTGTTTTCCGGGGACCCACATAGAATTCCAGCCCTTCCACGCTGCTATTACGTTCCGTTCGCGAGCAGAAGCTGGCTGCGGTGTCGTTTTTTCCGATCAGTCGGACCTTGATCAATCTTTTCAACTGTCCTTGTTCTCCAGGTTTTACGCATTTGATTGCAATTGGAATAGCTTGGATTCGTGTGTGACTGTCGATTCCACCATTTTTTTCGACCGAATTGGCTCTGAAGCAATGGATTGACTTCAATTTTCTTTCAACCCCTCCACCAAGTTGAGAAAACAGTCTAACCTGCGGTCTCTCCATACTTCGAGTTCACAAGCCAGCTACATGTTTCATCCGGACAGTTTCAAAAGTAGCTGGTACCGGATGTTTTTAAAAATTTCGTAGGTGAAACATTGAAGTTCTTCGTTTGTCTCGGAAGTGTATGGAAATAGGTGGGTGGCAGGGATTTTAAACACGGATTTTCTCCGGGGTTCTTGAAGCCTGCAAACATTTATTTTTGAAAAGTGATGGCGGAGCGGGGAGCAAGGTTGCTCCTCTCTCTCCTCTGTCTCACCTTTCTTTACCCGGCGACCACCGTGTCAAGACATGCCGAAAAAGGTAAGCGTTACATTAGCAATCAATTGGCTACTTTAATAATTTGTTGGTATTACACATGTAACGTGTTTCAGCTTTTGTTGGGAGTTTCTGTATCGCGTGTACAACAACAGCTCGAGTTACTAGGTCCTGCAATGCACTACTATGTAACCGACATGGAGTATTGACTTGTAGCTTCTAGACATCTGCAGGCTACGCAAGCTAATTAGTCAGATGAATTTCAGTCAACTAAGGGCCAATGTTTTTGAACCATTTGATTGTTAGGAGTACTTTTCAGACCACAACACGAACATACAGGTGGTAAATCAAATGAAATGCGGTTGTTTGAGCCATTTCAAGTGTTTATTGTATTTATTTGTTTGACCTTTTAGCTATTATGTCTGGATTTGGCTCGCACGTCACGTTTGTCTCTACGGTCATAATTGACAGATTTATTTATTATGCACTGATTTAAAAACTCGGCTAGATACATGTATGGAAATATTTGTCTGTTTATATTTGTCTTGTCTCAAATCGACATTTTGTTGCATTGCATTARCACAGGTTCAGGTTGCTCTCCTCAAAATCATTACAGTCTCGTAATTAATTGCAACGGGTGGCAAGAACCCGGCTCTATAACMACAWATTAATGACTCTCATTTGGGTTTACTGTCAAGCAATAAGCTAGCATCATCAGTCCGCCAGACATCTCATTACCTGGGCGTCAATACACGTTTGGCTGATGGATAGAAAGTACACAATTTATACCCCCHTTTTTTTGTTAATTGGCTACAGTAGAGTAGCTACTGCAATAYGCAATTTTAATTCAGTCTCGTGGTGTTTGTGGTGACTTCAACTTTAGTAGTTTGTTTGTGTGATTTTCATTGTCAAAATGAATGTTGATGAAATAATAAACATAGGTAACGTCWTGACCCCATGTTACCTGCTTTATAATAGGGAATCTGATAGCCAATACATTCCAAGGACTATGAGCGACTGCGACACATTGAATAGTTATAATGGATATTCAACACACGGCACATGTTGGAGTGCACACAACACATGTCCGCCTTTATCACATGCTTGGTCTTAGCAAATTCACACCCCTGATAGCCCTGTAAGAGATGAGACGATGTATTTATTTTCAAGCTCTCTGCCGACTATGTTGAAGACTGGAAAATAATAAACAGTTGAGCAATACAACAGTCAGTATGACATTTTCCCCACAAATCCAGTAAAATGTGAAGTTGTTTTTTAGGGGGGAAATGCAGACTAGCTCTCTTTTAAAGGTTCGCCTCCGTTAAAAGAATGCATGTGAAGTGAACAGCCTTAGTGGAGAGACGGGCCTCTGCTGGCTGTTGTGCTCTCTCTTGTGTCAGGAGGCTGATGAAAGAGTCTCTCCTGCATGAAAAGCGCTCTGCAGCGGTGAAGGGGAGTGGGGGRAAAAAACCTAGGCTTTGCTGGAGATCAGTACAAAAGGGAGAGATGGGGGTAGGGTGGAACTGGCCTGACTCTGTCTGGAAAGTAATAAAACCAGGAGATTAAGGGGTGCAGGGAGTATCCTTTGGGAGCTCTGATTGATTCCAGGGAATTGGACTGAGACCTACACACAGGGGAGAGTCTCAAATTACTAATTGTGGGGGTCCCCCTTTCTGAAAATCTGTTTATTCGAAACACATTTCTCTGAGGTCTCATGTCTTTTGCGAGTAGGTCCACAGATATAACTCGTCTTTATCCAAAGTTGTGGATTTGCAGTGCTCAGCTCAAAGAGATTAATGTTTCTTCATTCGTTCCAGCCGCCTCTGGGAATGGGGCATACTCGTTGTTTTTTTTTGTCCTACTAAAGAATTCAATCTTCACCCACACACATAGGAGTAGAGTTCTTCAACATAGCTGTTATCCTATGCCCGCCCCATAGCGGTTTAAAGTTCCTAAAGCTCAAGTTTGTCTTTGTAAACAGCTTCCTTTTATCTGCCTGTCAGAGGAGTGTAAATCCATTTACGTTCCATTTTAGCTCCATAATCCTGCTGGGAGGGAATTGTGTGCGTAAATTGTCTCCCCGTGGACAATGCAAATAACTTGGTGAAATGTGTAAACATTTGGCAACCCCCCTTCTGCTTCCACAAACCACTCTCCAGGGTTGTATCCCCTCTCAGACCACCTCGGCTGCAGGCCTGCAGCAGAGACTTAAAAACAACAAATCCATTTTTCTGTGACGCTCCTAGGATTCTTCTGAGGGCTAAACACTAAGAACCACATTTTCTCCATTTATTTTGCCAGTGTTCATGGAGTTTTAAAAGTATGTGAATTTTAAATATTTCATTGTTCTTTTTGTGCACTAGGATTTAATGGATTGCAACACTTGGCACTATTTCTTGTTATTTTTTATATATTTGGTTCCCTTAGTATAAAAGGAAATGCTGTGCATGTACACTACATTAATGATTCATTTCAAATAAGGTGTAAATAGAAAACCTGCTGGTAAATGGAAATGGACTTTTGGCTGCTAATGACCCTTGAGATGATCGGATGAGGCCTTCCCTCCAAACTCCTACTGTTGTCACACTGGCATCGATTTCAAAAGAGACCTCCCTCACCTCTGTGTCTTTCCTATATATCATCTTGTCACACTGGCAATGGATTTCCAATAGAGACCTGTCCTCACCTGCTGTCTTTTCTTATATCATCTTTGTCACACTGGCATCGATTTCAATAGAGACCTTCCTCACTTGCTGTCTTTCCTATATATCATCTTTGTCACACTGGCATCCATTCAATAGAGACCTTCTCACCTGCTGTGTTTCCTATATATCATCTTGTCACACTGGCATCGATTTCAATAGAGACCTCCCTCACCTGCTGTCTTTCCTATATATCAATCTTGTCCACTGGCATTGATTTCAATGAGACCTGCCTCACCTGCTGTGTTCCTATATATCATCTTGTCACACTGAGCATCGATTTCAATAGAGACCTTCCTCACCTGCTGTGTTTCCTATATATCATCTTGTCACACTGGCATCCATTTCAATAGAGACCTTCCTCACCTGCTGTGTTTTTTCCTATATATCATCTTGTCACACTGGCATCGATTTCAATAGAGACCTCCCTCACCTGCTGTCTTTCCTATATTTCACTCAGTTTATGGATCATTTTTTTTGTGGGATATAATTGCTCATAAAGTCCTAATGACCTCTTTCCACTGAGAAATCGGATAATTGCACACTTTGGCAAGTGTTTGATTCATCTGGTCGGCTAATGACACCTCCCTCATTAGGAGATACTGAATGATGTCCTATTGGCCAGGCCTGGGGGGGGGGTTGGGCGTGGCGCCGCTCAGTCTCCTCTTCAGTGGAGTTGGGAACGGAAGATCAGTAGATGGATTCAATACTCAACATGACTGTGCGCTAGCTGTGCTAATTGCTACATTAGTACATTAGCAATGCGGTGAACTTTTTTGCAGTGATCATTTCAGTATGTTGTTGTCAACATAACCTACTGGTGAAATGGCATCCAGGGTCATTGTCGTAATTTACAGGAACTACTGCAGCAGTTTATTTGTAGTTGGGGCAGGAAGCTAGAAAGATCAATAATGCCTTGATAATGGCGTTTCATCTGCAATGGTATCTTTTTTTGAAGGCGGGTAAATATATAACCACCAGCTGTGCCTGCTTTGCGTTCAAGTGGCTTCTGTATTAATCCAAATAGACTATTAGCCCTTTTTTGCTAACTGCCTAATGTGCAAATTAGATGTTGTAAACAAAACCTAAATTGAATCTTGATTGTGAGAATTGTATTCTGATTGGATGACATTAAACACAACCAACTGTCAGATTAGATGCTTATCATGTTCTCTGATTGCTATGCTTTTGTCACTATGTTGATTGTTCCACCATCAACAAAATGAATAAATAGTAGTGCTCTGGGGTGCAGCCATGGATGCACCATGCATTTTCCCCCTATTTAATTCACTGTGGGATGTGCACCAAAGGCTCAGATTCATCGATGGGTTACTTCTAGAAACACAACACCCATTCATTACCCAGCACAGCCTACAGGCAGTCCATAAGACACTCCCTCTTGGTACTGGGTGTATTTTAAAACAATGGTTACTATAAGCAAGATTTACAATATTAGAAGATAATTTTTGCCAGCAGTCATTGTACTGTGTGAATGACATTTGTGTCTATGCTTTGAAAGCTACCCCACAGTGTAGCCAGCGTTGCTATAGAAATGTGAACAGACTGCAGACATGGCAGAGCCCCCCCTCATCACACCCGCACAAGAGAAAGTACATGCCTTGGAACCTACATTGTTTGATCACTTCAGTTTCCCACATGAAACATTTTTTCTTCGACTATTGGTCTTGCTCTTGAACGTCTGCGGACTGTACTGATGTAACCTAGTAGGGGTCAGCGGTATCCAGATGTTCATAACTTTTCTGTGCCGTACCGGGGTATACGCTATTACTGAATGTGCACCTAATTTTTTTTTGTATTTATAGAAGAGCAAAACAATTTAGGCAACAGGGATCTTGATCCAGGAGAGGATTGAGTGTCTCTGCTGTAACCAAGAAGCTTGATCTTGACGCTATTGAAAATCATTCCGTCGGTATTTCGAATACCCCGGTAAACAGTATATCGCCCAAGCATGTAACCTAGGCCTGCTCCATGTAACCTAGGCCTATGTAACTAGGCCTCTCCATGTAACCTAGGCCTGCTCCATGTCAACCTAGGCCTGCTCCATGTAACCTAGGCCTGCTCCATGTAACCTAGGCGCTCAGACAACAATTTTGTCTGTCCGCATTGACCCCCCTCTTCCAAGAGAGCCAAACTACAAAATCAACCCCCTTCAGAAGGCATTGTTTCTACTCTGAATGTTCCGTGTTACTCAACAAAGTGCTTGTCATCTCTTTTGATTAGGGTGATGAGCAGTGAGGCCTGCCGGTCGGTTGGAGACAGAGAGAGAAGGCTGTTGTGTGTGGAGAGAAGCCAGACTTCTCCCAGGCCCAGACCAGATCAYTGACATGGCTTTGCTATACCCCTGCTGAGATGAAAGGGTTTCTCTGTCTGAGCTGTGGTCTCGTTCTACTGTGGCACAGCACACAGTGAAACATGGCTAGTGCATCGTTCTCCATCATCCACTGCCAGCGTGGCGCCAACTTATTCCCTTCTTTCCAAGGCCTGTTGTTCCTCCGATTCTGGTTGGCCTTTCAAAGTCCTTCAAAGGCTTTTGGAGCAAGCTATCGCTTTTAGCTCCAAATGCTAACTTTAGCCCTAATTACTCCGGGGCAAGCTAGCTAGAACATTATGTGCCTCTGTGTTGCTATTGTAGCTAATGGTCTCTGAGAGAACATGACATGTCTGTGTTTTTATCCGTTACTGTGCATTAAGGTTCAGTGCAGCCTGGCTTACAATGGTACCATTGCCTCTAGTGGCTGTAATTGTGGATCTTTCTATGGCTTTTGGGTCAGAGGTATGTGGGATAGTGGCTGGCTATTGAAAACACAGGCTTTAAGGGTGAAATTGAAATGCTTATGGATATATTGGTGCAGTGTCTGATGGATACAGGAGAGAACCCACAGTCTACCCTCTCTGCTGTCAGAAGGGCATGCAGCATAGTAAATCTCTAGTGAAGTTATTGGAATAACAAGCATTAGCCTTTGTAGCACATTCATTCACATTCTGTAATCTAGGTGTGATGCAATACTGTAGTCACAGTCGTGATGAATGCTGTCATTTCATTCATTGTTTATAAAGATACAAGGGGAGCCATGCATCCCGATGCCCCATTTGGTAAACAAAGCACACTCGACAACAGCAAAACGACAACAGCAAAATGACTGCAGGAAATGGCTGTTATGCACATGAACATGAGATACGTGCAGTGGCTACGGTTAGCAACGAGACTTTATAAAACAAATAAAAAATAACATTTTGTCCCTCTGTACTCGGTGTTCATGCCAAACTTCATAAGCTTTGTGGGCTGTTCCAAAGGCATCTTTCTGCAAACTCGGCAGGACTGCTAGGACAGTTTCCCCCAAATTTCCTCAAACTTTTGGGTTCTGCCCGAGCTCCTGCCGTGGTGTCCCCTGCCAACGGTGGCAGCTGCAGAGGATTATGACACATGCAAGCTGTGCTAGTCAGCGAGGCTCGTCCTAACGAGAAACTAGGYCCTGTTTTACACAGAGCCCATTTAGAGCCCTCTTCCACAATGAGGAAAAAAAGGGGATTGTTCGTGGATTTCTACTCTGCAAGTGCCGGAGGAGGCCTGGAAATCTGACCTTGAAGTTTCAAAGCAGATCTATTCTGAGTCCTCTTTTTGTTGAGTCGTGGTTCCAAAAACATGGTGTGGTATGATGCTGCTTTGTTCTGAATGCTTTTAAAGCTTTATACGGTTATTTCTCTACACAAGCGTCTCTCTTCTGTAGTGCTAGCATAGGCCTATGTGATAGTTACAATTCAGTCATGTTCTCCATTTTACAGTAAAAGGAACACCGAAGGAAGATTTAAGGGTTAACCTGTTTGGGCTAGGGGGCAGCATTTTCACGTTCGGATGAAAAGCGTGCCCAGAGTAAACTTCCTGCTACTCAGGCCCAGATGCTAATATATGCATCTTATTTGTAGTATTGGATAGGAAACACTCTGAAGTTTCTAAAACTGTTTGAATGATGTCTGTGAGTATAACAGAACTCATATGGCAGGTGAAAACCTGAGAAAAATCCAAACAGGAAGTGGGAAATCTGAGGTTTGTAGTTTTTCAAGTCATTACCTATCGAATGTCTGTGGGGTCATATTGGTCATATTGCACTTCCTAGGGCTTTCACTAGATGTCAACAGTCTTTATAACCTTGTTTGAGGTTCTCTACTGTGAAGTGGGGGCGAATGAGAGCTGATCGAGTAACAGGTCTGCCAGAGTGGCATGAGTTGATCACGTGCGCTCACGTGAGAGCGACTGCATTCCATTGCTCTTCTAAAGACAAAGGAATTCTCCGGTTGGAACATTATTGAAGATTTATGTTAAAAACATCCTATAGATTGATTCTATACATCGTTTGACATGTTTCTATGGACTGTAACGGAACTTTGTCTTTGTCTGGACCTAATGATCGCGCGTCATGAATTTGGATTTGTGAATCAAGGCGCGAACAAAACAGGACATATTTGGACATAAATGATGGACTTATCGAACTAAACAAACATTTATTGTGGAACTGGGAATCCTGGGAGTGCATTCTGATGAGATCATCAAAGGTAAGTGAATATTTATAATGCTATTTCTGACTTCTGTTGACTCCGCAACATGGCGGGTATCTGTTTGGCTGTTTTGGTCCTCTGAATATCTGTTTGGCTTGTTTTGGTCTCTGAGCGCCGTACTCAGATTTTTGCATGGTTTGCTTTTTCCATAAAGCTTTTTTAAAATCTGACAAAGTGGTTGCATTAAGGAGAAGTATATCTATAATTCTGTGCATAATACTTGTATCTTTTATCAAAGTTTATTATGAGTATTTCTGTAAATTGATGTGGCTCTGTGCAAATTCAAGGGATGTTTTGGAGGCAAAGCCAAATGTAAACTGAGGTTTTGGATATAAATATGAACTTGATCGAACAAAACATACATGTATTGTGTAACATGTTGTCCCGGGAGTGTCATCTGATGAAGAATATCAAAGGTTAGTGATTAATTTTATCTCTTTCTGCTTTTTGTGACTCCTCACTTTGGTTGGAAAATGGCTGTATGCTTTCTGTGACTAGGTGCTGACCTAACATAATGATATGTTGTGCTTTCGCAGAAAAGCCTTTTTGAAATCGGACACTGTGGTTGGATTAACGAGAAGTTTATTTTTAAAATGGTGTCTAATACTTGTATGTTTGAGAAATTTGAATTATGAGATTTCTGTTTGAATTTGGCGCCCTTCCGCTAGCGGAACCCCGTTCCCAGACAGGTTAACATGACAATGACAAACGTCTCCCTGGCAAATGTTTCATTACTTGAACACTTATCAATTGTAWCTCTGGAGAACTTTTAATACCTTTTTTTAAGGTTCTAAATATCATTMTTGGCATCAAGCCTCTCTACATAAATTAAGGATGATTGTAATATTCTCCTGGAAACTATGATTTAATAACCTTAATTTGATTCCACTATACCTTCTGGAGTTTTCCACCCACAGCACGCACACGTGAATTTATCCTCCACTGTTTGTTGGATGCCATCCAGGTTATGAAGAATTAGCCTGAATGGGTTTTGGGAAGTGAGGTCATAAAAGGTACATGCATCAAAATGAATTCATCACTAGTAATTAGACCACTTGAACACGATCAAGCTTGCTCCTCCATTGATGTTTTATTGGCATGGGCATTCTCCAATTTGGCCAGCCTAGTTAACACCGACCCAGCTTGTCAGAATTATTTTAATGGGTTTGCTGGCTTCTCTGTGTCTAAACAATACAAGGGCAGCCCCACAGCGACCTAGTTCGCTGACCAAATGAACTCATTGTTTTCTCTGAAACCTCCGTCTCTGCTCTTGATACACCAGTCATACCCAGTGGTGCTCGGCTTAACATAGTGTGCATGACTGAAATCCACCCCACACTCTCTGTACACCCCCCTCCACTCAAAGGAGCACTTCTTACGCTGGAGGGTGTGGGGCCAGTCCGTCACAGAGGGAGGATTGTGATGGCTGCTTAAATAAACCCCCTGTCATCGTCTTGTGCCCAGCCTATGGCTTTTGGCAGCTTCAGATATGAAGAGGTGTGTGGTTGTGGGTATGTGTATGCGTGCCACCCGTTCTCGGATGAACAGCTGTTTTATCAGAGTTGCACGGCATTAAAAAAACGATTAGTTTACCTGGGCTAGCAGAAGGGTGGGCATAGAAATTAGTTTTGCTTTTGACACAGCCATCAGCAGAGRTTTATCTGGTTTAGTTCCTTAGAAGACTGTCAACTAACAGAATTGCGCCCTCAAAGKAGGGAAAGGCAAGCTTTGATTCTACCACTTTGAATCTACCAGTTTTTTAAATAAGAGAAGCCTCTTTTAGGCAGAGACAAAATTGTAGATTTGCAGGCAGCTGTGAATAACAAATGAGAGAGATTGGTAGTTGTGTGGTTTGGGCATGTTGCTTTCAAAACTGCTCTAAAGAGCTAAAAGGTGGTGTGTGTGTGTGCCGATTTTTAAATAGTTTACAAGAGCCACAGACATGAAACTTTGAGCCTCGACGTAGCGACTTGTCAAATGCGGAGATGGGCACACTGGAGGTTAGAAACTCTTGACTCTCAGATAAACTACCTGAGAGAACTCCCCTTGCTTTCATGTCTAATTATAGTCTTTTAAATAGTTAATGAGACTCTGTGAATTTGGTGAGCAGGTCCCGCACCATTCCCTTTGAAGTAGCAATGGTTTCCGTCAGAAGTTTAAAAAAAAATAGTTTTACAAGTAAAGTGGTTAAGTCTTTGTAGTACAATTTCATCTTAACCGCCACCCATTTTGTCTCAAGTGGGTGTAGAACTATTTTAACTTTTGCAAGAAAGTATGTAGGAGTCAGAAATGTCAACTGCCTTGGCAGTGTAATTGTAAGTATTATTTTTGAACTAAAGTTCATCTGCATCCAAAGGACTGCCCGAACACTACATCAGTTATAGAGGTAGAGTTCTAGACCAGCGGTTCCCAACCTGTTCTGTTCCGGGGACCAACAAATCACTGTCAAGCTCTGAGCACCAACATTTGTGCAGTTTTTTTTTTTTTTTTTACATTATATCTTGGCGGTCAAATTTAGTTAATTTTAGCAATGAAATGTAAGAAATTATTATTTATAAACATTTGACATTGTGAAAAGCAATGTTAAATTGCTTATAATACTCCCAGCTGTTATTTTTAGTAGAGAAGGAAAAAATGTAAAACAAATGAATGTGGCCGCCTGCAGTACCCCCGCGGACCACCGATGGTCAGGTTGGGAAGCACTGGTCTAGACCAGTGCTTTTGGTTATGTGACTAATCGAGTTGCAGATGCTGATGAAGCCATTCCAGTGTCTACGTTGTTGTCAGCTTTGGTACACTGTCCCTTTAAATCTGCATCACGTCTCCCTGAACCTCCCAGATTTTGTTGTGATTTCATTTGCTACCATGGCGACCCTGCAACTCCTCCTGGTTGTTTATATTAGATTGTGTTTCTGTGGGTAAATCCGGACAAGGATGGATGTTCTGTTGTCTCCTGGAGCTCCCCTCCCCTTGTTTTCTCTCAAAGTTGAGCTCAGCTAAAACTAACAGGTCCAGAGTGTGCAGAAATGGCCAAATGACAGTCTGAACGTATTTAATGCGCTGTTATGTAATAGAATTGCCCGTCTTTAGTGACCTTGCCTGGGCCTGAACTCATCAGAGCTGAATAGATCTGCCTGAACACCACTCACAGCAGGTTATTTAGCTTTCAGTTCCTCTTTAGAAATGGTCAGTTGCACCCTTTACTATAGAAATGGTTGATTTCGAGCTTTGCTATATGAATGAGCTGATGGTAATGGAACGCGATTGGGCTGGGTAACTCAAGACATTAACTTGTGCATAAAATGTACAGCTTTGGCTGAGGTGCTGACTTGGTGTATTGCCATAATAGAATAGTTTTTTTAATGGATTATGGAGACCAGTCTCTACTGACTTTAGTATACAGTGAGAGGCCCCCTCGGGGACAGGAATGTTGAGGTTTTCAAAGGCATTTTCTTTGAGGTGGCCTCGAGCCTGCGTGAAAATACTACGCTTCCCAGGGGGCCATGCACCGGAGCTCAATGAGTGATGGGAAAGTGAAGACGCCACCCTAGTTGTCTAAATGAGGACCAGTCTCGTTTCTCATAGGCCTGTACTATTCTATTCTGAGAAGTCTGAATATTTTACATCCATTTTCATGAAAGCCATACAAATATACCAATACACTGACATGAACTCAACAGCACTGATTCACAGTTGGAAAAATATGTATATTATCTCTGTTTCCTCTATCTAAATACAGATGTGACCTTCCTCTGCTGCTTAAAGGGAGGAGGAGGAGAGCGAAACAGGGAGGAGGAAGGCCTGCAGAGGTGAGGTTGTTGCAGAGAATGATGGAAACCAGCTGCATCGGCTCCCTCTGACTCCTTCAATGTTTATATTTTTGAACCTTTATTTAACTAGGCAGGTCAGTTAAGAAAAAATTCTTATTTACAATGACAGCCTAGGAACAGTGGGTTAACTGACTTGTTCAGGGGCAGAACGACAGCTTTTTACCCTGTCAGCTCTGCGATTCGATTCAGCAACCTTTCGGTTACTGGCCCAACGCTCTAACCACTAGGCTACCTGCCGCCCCTTAAGCCTGACTTCTGACCCCCTCCCCCATCCTCATGACAGGTCATTTAGTGACAGGAGGCAGCACAGTTAGAAAATGGAGATGGAGAGAGCTCAGCGGGAGCACCTGCAGAATGGCAGCAGCATTCCAACCCTGACTGGGCCCTGAGAGACAGATGTCATGAGACCATGGGGACAGGTTTGGATTGGAGGAGGGGTGGAAGGTTGGGGTAATGGGGGGGGCAGTTGGTGGAGGATCAGGCCAGTTCTTACCATGCAACCATAACAAGGCGTCCTATCATGAACGTAGGAGGAAGAGCATTAGTGACGCACGGTGGTAATTACCTTTACGAGAGCTCCCGAGGCAAAGCCTGCATTGTTAATATATTAATGCAGTCCGTAAATGAAATGCTAAATGAGTGYTCAAACATTTCATTATTTGTCGACTCTACTTTTTTTTTATTTTCAAAGCAGGGCTTTGTGAGATTCATGAAGTAGGCCACTGTTGGCAGATGTATCAGAGATGTATCAGAGACTATTCCTTATGGTCATGGAAGGACAAAGCGGTAGTACCAGACAGTCACCAGTCAGTGTGACAGTGTCTGTGTGCCAATTCCCTCATGCCCTTTCTCAAATCACTTTCATTTGACCACTGAATCACYTTTGAACTGTGTTTGATGGCCCTGGCTTGTTCAGGTTTGTACTAAACCACAGATGGATTATTGGATGGATGGAAGCTAAATAGTTTCTGCTTGAGGGCTGCTTTCATACTCCATTTACTAGAATAGTCTAAATTAGTCCTGAGTGTGTAAGCATGTCGATCAACCTTCCAGAACACCTGCTGTACATATGTTCGCAAGTTACACCCACACACACCCACACACACACACCTCTCAGTTAATGATTCTTAGAGTATTTCCTCCAGTCTGTTACTTTGGTAAACGGCTTGAAGTTTGTTCTTTCATAATGAAAATTCACTTGGAATTATAAACATCTTATGCAAGTGTCCGTCAGTTTTGCTGCTTCTTAATCCACCTGTGGGCGTCAGGGCTCCTATTTTGAATTTCAA
>NW_019943979.1:0-15343 GCF_002910315.2 Salvelinus sp. IW2-2015 | reverse complement strand
AACACACCTATTAGCATATTCAGAGTTTAACAATGTAAGAGTTGAGTCCTGTTCAATATGCCAAAAGTGTCCTTTTCATAATCCCAGCCTATTCTGCCTTTTTCATTTCCTCTTACAATAATCCCACACTGGGTTACAATGGTTAGAGGTTTTATTAGCTAGCGCTAGCTAGCGGGTGCTATTTGTATAGAAGAGTCTGGAGTCTTAATGATGAAGCTCTGTAGGAACCCCTTACCATGTTCAGCCTTAAATCAATGGACCCTATCTCTATCATCCCCCTACGCCTGCTCCCACACCCCACGGTGCCACTGCATTCCCAGCCTGGCATGGCAGTGTCTGTAGGCCAGGGCTATGTCACGCACCCCTGTCATCCCCCAACCACCACAGAGGGGCGGGTCACAGGTTCAAGTGCTCCCCGTGAGGTAACGCCTGGGATGCCTAGCGCCTGTACGACGGCCCACACGCCGGCTACCGTGGTAATTAATTTCTAATGAGAAAGGAATTGCTTGGCTGCCTCTCTCCTTTCTTCTCTCCCCTCACACTCACTCACACACTTTCTCTCTGAAGTCTGCGTGGGAGAAAAGGGAAAATAAGAACCTTCCTCTCCAGCTCATCCCTGGTGAAGGTCTGAGGGGAAGCTATCCTCTCCTAGCTCACCCTGGTGAAGGGTCTGAGGGAAGCTATCCTCCCTAGCTCATCCCTGGTGAAGGTCTGAGGGAAGCGATCCTCTCCTAGCGCATCCCTGGTGAAGGGTCTGAGGGGAAGCGATCCTCTCCTAGCTCATCCCTGGTGAAGGGTCTGAGGGAAGCTATCCTCTCCTAGCTCACCCCTGGTGAAGGGTCTGAGGGGAAGCTATTCTCCTAGCGCATCCCTGGTGAAGGGTCTGAGGGGAAGCTATCCTCTCCTAGCTCACCCTGGTGAAGGGTCTGAGGGGAAGCTATCCTCTCCTAGCTCATCCCTGGTGAAGGGTCTGAGGGGAAGCTATCCTCTCCTAGCGATCCCTGGTGAAGGTCTGAGGGGAAGCGATCCTCTCCAAGCTCATCCCTGGTGAAGGGTCTGAGGGGAAGCTATCCTCTCCTAGCTCACCCCTGGTGAAGGGTCTGAGGGGAAGCTATCCTCTCCAAGCTCATCCCTGGTGAAGGGTCTGAGGGGAAGCTATCCTCTCAAGCTCATCCCTGGTGAAGGGTCTGAGGGGAAGCGATATTCTCCTAGCGCATCCCTGGTGAAGGGTCTGAGGGGAAGCTATCCTCTCCTAGCGCATCCCTGGTGAGGGTCTGAGGGGAACTATCCTCTCCTAGCGCATCCCTGGTGAAGGGTCTGAGGGGAAGCTATCCTCTCCAAGCTCATCCCTGGTGAAGGGTCTGAGGGGAAGCTATCCTCTCCTAGCGCATCCCTGGTGAAGGGTCTGAGGGGAAGCTATCCTCTCCTAGCGCATCCCTGGTGAAGGGTCTGAGGGGAAGCTATCCTCTCCTAGCGCATCCCTGGTGAAGGGTCTGAGGGGAAGCTATCCTCTCCTAGCTCATCCCTGGTGAAGGGTCTGAGGGAAGCTTCCTCCTAGCTCATCCCTGGTGAAGGGTCTGAGGGAAAGCTATCCTCTCCTAGCTCATCCCTGGTGAAGGGGTCTGAGGGGAAGCATTCCTCTCCAAGCTAGTCTCAGGGTGGCTGTGGAGAAATCTTACACCTCGTAAGTTGTATGGAGGGCCCTGTGAGATGGGGATGGAAGAGTCTACAGGGTAAGGTTTTACTCTGTTTCGAAGTATGTGACTGTCTTTGTGGTTTTTCAATTCTGTCCAAGCTCCACCAAGCATCCATTCACATTCATAACTCACATCTGGCAAAGTGCTATTAGCATCATTCAAACAGCGTATCATTTTGCCAGACAAAGGGAGGAAAAAGGATTATTCAGCCTATTCAATGTTACTTAATTAAAGCCGGTGTGTGTTGTGGTTTTTGGTCAGCGTTGCGGCGGTCTGTATTGATACAAATCCCTGAAGGAAACAATCCTGTCAAATGCAGAAAGCCATTAGGTAGCCAGGGCCTCGCTTCTCTCTCCCTACTGAGGCAGTAGTAGCCAGGGCCTCGCTTCTCTCTCCCTACTGAGGCAGTAGTAGCCAGGGCCTCGCTTCTCTCTCCCTACTGAGTCAGTAGTAGCCAGGGCCTCGCTTATTATCCACTGTAAATGAGCTTAGCGCTTGTCATAATAAAGGCAGGAAATGAACTGTACTCGCACAAGTGAATGCAGGATGCTCATTGTGCTTCTAATTGACTGAACTGGGTTGGAGAAGGTAAGGTCAAACTAGAACACTGATCAAGGTAAGAAAAAGAAAGGCGCTCTTAATAAAGATTTATTACATTTTAAAAGAGCACGTTTTTTGGGAGGTAGTAATTATAGTATACTAACCAAAGTTTTACATATGCACTAGAGTACTATAAAATATGGAGGAAGGCGTGCTTTTGATTCAAACACAACGGATGCAAAAACATCACGTCACCTGAGTTCAGGTATGAACTGTATGGGCCGACTTCATTTCTCAGGACCAGCCTGTTTGTCTTGGCTAACCGCACCGGCTGTCTTCATCCCTCAGGTATTTTAGCCTGACTCTTTGGCCCTGAATATTATTGCAAGGGTGTGTATTTAAAAGAACAGGTTGGGGGCTAGGAGCTGGTGTGTGTGTGTGTGGAATATTCAGCGTGACCAATGGGTGGCTCATTTGAGGCTTGTTGGTGTGTTCTCAGGGGGCACATGGCTTTATCTACTGCCCGCAGGGCAAAACCAGCCTCCATTCTTCACATCCCCATTCCTACCCCCCCCCCCAACTATCCATAGAACACAGTCAGCACAATCAATAACAACCTCGCCCCCTCCCTACTCCCCCCTACCTCTTCTGTCCTGGCACCCCCTAGTTTCCTGGTTTCCATTTATCAACAGTGCGTTTGATGTCGCTTCATCACTCTGTCCACCAACACCTCAGTTTGTATAATTGTATTACATTATCTACGGTGGCAATATTTTTCGCCCCGCCTCAATTCTCTGAGAATCCAAAGGGCTTTTTCCAAAGCACCAGCCATATGTTGTAAGTATCTTTGCCGCAATTTATTATACATTTTTTCTCCATATGATGTTGCTTAGTCATGGTTCATTGAATTCCCCAGTTTTCCCCACTGAATGAAATTGTAATGTTCTTTATTTCAAATCCATTTCCATTGACTCTATGGGTTCTSKGTGGTTTTATCACGTAGGAGGGCATCATGATTCCATSAAAAGCAGATCCCAAGCCACTGATGGTAGAAAAGGAGGAATTCACACTAGAAACGAATCACCTCCACTGTATTCATACAGTGATTTGTATTTTATCTCACTCATTTGTTCTAACYTTATTTGAAACTCTAGCTGGTAATGAACATGTAGGCTGCGACAATGTTGAAGGACGACTTTATCATGTCCGCTATTATTACAGACCAGAGGTGACTGTCAAAGGATTGTGTTTGAYTTTGTAGAATGCTGTGGATCATGCTTTGGCGAAATAATTTTATGGAGACTGTGTTTAAAAATCTAACTTGGGCATCTGCCTTCTTGTGAGACGCTACACCTCTTATCTKTGGTTTGTATAAAACAGATGCCACCTGATAAACGGTCACCTGAAAATACTCCTAGCACCAAGTCTGTCGCAACATGATGAAGATTTATACTAGAAATAACATGGCAGACAGAGGGGGGAGGAGGAGAGAACCCTCTTTGGCTATTACGCGCACGCTACCACCTTGAAAGCCACATTAGATCTCTTTCCCACAAATACAGACACAAACCATATAATATGGATACAGCCGTCTCTGTCCACCCCTCCCCCACCACAGCCCTTCAAGGCGCCCCCCCCCCCCCCCCCCCCATACCTACCCTTCCCCTGCATTTCAGCTGTGAGAGTCCTCGCCAGAGACATGGCAGGTGTTTCTACATTACAAGACAGGGCCACACAGCTGTAGCTCACAGACAGCAGTGAGCACTAATGTCTGCCTGGGAATACAATTAAATGCGTGCTACACATTTGGTTTTTCAGGGCTTGTCTTGCTTTTACTTACTAATGGATGAGGTGCATTGAGTGGCGACTGCACTCATCACAGGCCCAGTCAGTTTGGTTCCCCAAAGGAGATGACTGGGGGCTACCGAATGGCGTAGCCGTCCTAAGGCACCACTGCATCTCAGTGCTAGAGGTGTCACTACAGACCCTGGTTTGATTCCAGGCTTATCACAACCGGCCGTGGGGGAGTACCATAGGGAGGTGCACAATTGCCCAGCGTCGTATAGGTTTGGCCGGGGTAGGCCAAATAAGAATTTGTTTTTACTGACTTGCCTAGTAAAATAAAAAGCTGAGTACGTGTATAGTACATTGATGTAAATGTTAGAGTTTTAAACAGGGTCTCATTGTGATATGTACAGTAATGATATTCAATCATCATGACATGTCAGCACTGGCAGATATCATTTATGCATGACAAAGAGGATGATGTTTAAGAAGACACTGGGCTCTACACATGTTCTGGGAGGGACTTACCCGTCGATGTGTGGGCTGATCTTTAGTCTTCTCCATTTGACATGGTCCTGATGGTCCACTTCCTGTCTGGAGATGGAAGCCATCTTATTGATTGGTTTTTATTGTTTTTTATTTGCCAATTTATCTTAAATGAAAAGGAGTCGACGCAAATTCAGGATTAATGCACAGTTTTCAATTTATTAGGCTGAGCTTTTGGTCTTCAGATCTTAATTTTTTATATTTGAGTCATTTAGCAGACACTCTTATCCAGAGCGACTTGCAGGAGCGCTTAGGGCACATCGGCAGATTTTTTCCTCACCTAGTCAGCTCGGTTACGGGCCAACCTTTTAACCGCGGCTACCTGCCGCCCTTCATCAGAACATTTGCCAGTTTATCCCATATTAGTTATGTAATTGAAAGTAATGCTTCTGGACATCAGAGCAACTTGAGGGTATTGATTTTGAGTCAGAAAAGGATGTTCTTATGATGGGTAAGATATACAAAACCTTGCGGAGAGCCTATCCAACTGACAATCTCTTAGAAAAAAAAATGAACTATTGAACCAAGCTTAGAACTGGTGTTGGCACAAGATGGAGTGAATGTTGGAGCACAACTAATGAAATTACAGTTAACTAAATGTAAGCTTAATCCAGTATTAAAATGTATAGACTGTATTATACAAACGGCAGAGTCATGCCTAAAGTGTAAAACTATAATGATTCAATAATCCATGCTGGTCAGGGTTTTAGACAAACTGTGGTTTATCTGATAGTACTGGTCAGGGTTTTGGACAAACTGTGGTTTATCTGATAGTACTGGTCAGGGTTTTGACTGAAACGGTGGTTTATCTGATAGTACTGGTCAGGGTTTTAGACTGAACACTGTTGTTTTTCCACAGCACGACGGACTCCACTACCTGGTCACGGTGCAAATTAAGCGCCTCGGTGCAAGGGGCCTATTCCCCCAATATAGAGACCGTGTGAGACGAGCCTGTCTCTTTATTAACGGGAGAAACTGGGCACTGCTGGATCCGCTGTCAGCCAACCAGGAGGACGATTTAAGAATCTATGAGTTGAAAGTCAACATAACTCCCAGTGACATGATGAGTTCATGTTTACAATACCCATGCAGGCCATGGATAGGGGATACACTGCAGAAGGGTTCTATGATCCTTAATGGAGTCAACTGTTCTATCATTTCCAACGGAAATGCTGTGCGGTGGTGGAATGACACCTCTTGTTGACATGTTCTCCACAGAGAGGAAGTGGCTACTACTTTACATTAGGGCTCGATCCCTATAGGCTTAAGTAGAATCGTCTGTCTAAAAGTGCACAGCCACACAACTGTTTTTAAGAGGTCCACTCCTGAGATTATGCTTTTGCCAATCGTCACACTTTCTCACAGAGAGATGGCACACAAAGGGCAGCTCATGCACATTGCCTGTGTGGTATGATGGAAGGGCCAAGTCCTATTGCACCCAGCTAAAGCTCCTCATTGGAATTGAAATATTGTTGACCTTTTGTTGACTGAAGCCTAGACTGCAGTGTAACTGCACCGCAGACAAGATTTTGAGTGATTGTGCATACTGTGTCTGTATTTGTGTGACTGTAACATTTAGTGCACCAAAGAACTGTCTGAATAGGACTATAATGCCCATAAATAAATTTTGCGTTTTTGGAATGAGCAGTTCTAGGGTAGGCCTTAAGTTGGGTCTTAGTTCTACACGCTATCAGTCTGTGTTAGCCTGGCCTCTGGAGACCATCTCGGTCCCCCCCCGTTTCTCTCCTCTCTCCCTGAGGAGATCTGTCTTCCTGTCGTCCCATTGCTCTGGGCTCCATTAACATGAAGAAAATGCTATTGAGCGGGAGATGGGAGGTTCCAGCCTGCTTGACATTGAGGTGTGTAAATAGAAGGGTTAATCATTTATCTGGGAAGAAGAAACAAACTAACACCTCAATGGATATTTTTTATCCTCCATAACATTAGAAAACATATAGGCCATAGACACAAGGAAATAAAGCAGTTTTACAAATAGAAGGTAGCCTATTAAGTGGTTGGCAGGAAACTGGAGTGCTGTAAATGTGTAGCCATTGATATTGAAGATGTTTAAGCTTGCCCATCTCATCTGGCCATTGACAACACCCCCTTCAGAGGGAAAATACATGTAGCTTGTAGCCCTCATCAACTAGCCTCATTCTAAGCTAGCTAACCGTTAAGAGAGAACAGAGGCTTTCAAATTGCCGTTAGCTTGCTAGTTAGTTAGCAACTATCGGGTCAGTCTAAACATATCCACAACATATCCGTTACCTTCACTCTCCAAGGCTTGCTCCAAATGTTGTTTTTTTATGTTCCGCCTTCTTGTTGATTTGCTTAGACGGCTGTAAATTAAACACACGTCTCCACCGTGCTTCTGGAACTCACATGTCTTTTTTTGTTGTCAGATGTTGTATTTTTAATTTGCTGTTCATTTACATTCATATTGGATTTGTTGCGTGCATATGCTCCATGTTGTCATGGAATACGGCTTTACTGAGGCAGCTGAACCTCTCAATCATATTGTTTTTAAAGATGAGATAAGGAGAGGAAATGTTCTCCTGAAGCCTTAGTTAATGTTTGACAGGCCGGACACCCTCCTCTTTGTTTTCATGTTGTGACTGGTGGCAGCAGGTTATGTGTTATGCTCCAGTAAGGAAAAACGGTGTTATATTTTAAAGCTAAGGAATGAAGTTGCAACGATCACAAATACAGTGATTTACTGAAACCAGTCGTTGCTAAGAGACAAACATACATTGTTGATGAGGAACACAGGAATTATTTACATGTTCTCCTTTCTACTTTAAAACCCCCAAACCTGTTATCCCTCTAATTCACTCTGTCCCCTGTGGACGTGTGTTAGTAAATGAGGCATTGTTTGATGGGATCAGGGGAAGCCAAGATCTGTCCATTAATAAAGCACTATGCCTAGTGAAGTGTTACAGAGAGTAGAAGAGGCAGGCCGAATCATTACGCCTCGTCCACTTCCTACCACGCCAGCCGAGCTACAGGTCGCCATGCGACACCCTCGGATGGAGACGGGGCCAGCGCAGACGGCCATTAACAGCCCATTCCTCTTTAATTAATGACTATTCCATTGGCTCCGAATCAACGGCCTCGGGAAAATGGACCTTGTACTCACACTCGCGAGACGCGCAATCGTCTGGACAAAAGAGAAAAGAGCGGCCGACCGTGTTTGAGAAAGGGGTATGACATGTTTTGTGCTGGATGAAATTGTTTCCAACAAAATCCCTAGCAGTTACCCAGGATCCTGTCTGGGAGGGAGGAAGTGACATGTTGAAAAAACAGAAATCCCTAGAAGACCCAGGATCCTGTCTGGGAGGGAGGAAGTGACATGTTGAGAAACAGAAATCCTAGCAGTTACCCAGGATCCTGTCTGGGAGGGAGAGAGTGAGATGTTGAAAAACAGGAAGGGTGATGGTCTGAATGTGATTTACGGTAAATGTCTAGACACTGAGTCCGAATATTCTGGCACATTTGCATAACCATTCCCCTCCATGTAAAAACTTGTGTTATTCAAGGACACAGTGATGGACAGGAGTAGCTTAGTAAGCCGTACCCCTTCCCTCCATCCATATACACACACATCTTCCACCCGTGTATATCTGACTGCTCTCACATAATCACTGCACTAATCAAGTATGAACGGCAGCCACATAGTAAATATGAGGCAGACATTTATGGTTTGTAATCAAATCTGAGGTCTTCTCCCCTGGGGGGATTTCGTCAGTCATAAGCGAAGGCTTTGAAGTGCCGGTAGACTAGCCCGGCAATCGCAGCCTACCCTCCTCCCTACCCTCCTCCTCGGCCAGACAGTGCCCCCCCCCAACACACACACACACTGCAATCAGTGCCACACAGGAACCGGCAGTATCCAGACTCTGCCAGCCCGACTAACCAGGAACAATACTGTTACAAGCGTGCTCTGCATTCCCTGTGCTCTACTTCTCTGTGGTGAGGACAGATAGTCACAGCCGCAGCATTTTGGCTCACCAGCTACTCTTATCACAGGTGGACATGTTTACAGATTAAAGGGGTTGATGTTGATGCTCCACATCTGTAGGTGGGCTCCCGGATGCAACGGTCATCCGTGTTGTTGTTTACTTCCTMTTGTTTTGAAAGGCAGTTGGARGCCTTCCCTTCACCACACATTAACGATACAGCATCAACCCATTATTTAAACGWYGGTGCAACTGAATMAATCTATAGGGGAACGCCTCCTGCATAGATGGATAGCTACAAGACGTGAGATAATGATGCATGTTATGGTGATTTCCGGTTATCCCGGCAGATACTTCCTYTTGTCTGTGCGATGTCCTCCTTTCCCCGTGTGGAGCATATCCAATTGACAGGTGTACTCTCTTTTTTTCCCCTCAACCTCTCTTCAGTAAATCAAAGGCTGTGGACAATTGGCTCAGTGCTTCCTTACGTGATAAAAATAGAAGTCATATTTAGTCATTCTACTTCTATGGCCACACTAAACCCTGTGTTCATTCACCGAGCAACCAATGACCGSCAGCCTCCTATCAGCTCCCTGCGCCATCAGGCCTTCAATTAATGTGGTTATTAACAYGATCCCATCATCCCACAGCCGTAACAATGTGGCGRGGCGCCACCYCTGTWGCACACATGCYTCATCTCTCCATCTCCCCACCCAGCCTCCGACATCTATTTGCATTCTAATGACACTGGTAAATCCCCTGTGCGTTCATGTGAACTTTCACCCCTGGCGTGTGCACGGTCTGCTCGGCTCATCTCT
Organism: Salvelinus sp. IW2-2015; assembly: GCF_002910315.2. Lineage (NCBI taxonomy): Eukaryota > Metazoa > Chordata > Actinopteri > Salmoniformes > Salmonidae > Salvelinus > Salvelinus sp. IW2-2015. Next base: position 6,001 of record NW_019943979.1, on the reverse strand, counting down.
TGCCGCCCTCGCTACATATTCGTTGCCAAATCCACTGGCTCCAGGTCATCTATAAGTCTTTGCTAGGTAAAGCCCCGCCTTATTCAGCTCACTGGTCACCATAGCAACACCCACCCGTAGCACACGCTCCAGGAGGTATATTTCACTGGTCATCCCCAAAGCCAACACCTCCTTTGGCCGCCTTTCCTTCCAGTTCTCTGCTCTCCAATGACTGGAATGAATTGCAAAAATCACTGAAGCTGGAAACTCATATCTCCCTCTCTAACTTTAAGCATCAGCTGTCAGAGCAGCTTACCGATCACTGTACCTGTACACAGCCCATCTGTAAATAGCACACCCAACTACCTCATCCCCATATTGTTATTTAATTACTTTTGCTCTTTTGCACCCCATATCTCTACTTGTGCATCATCTGGACATCTATCAATCCAGTGTAATGCTAAATTGTAATTATTTCGCCTCTATGGCCTATTTATTGCCTTTCCTCCCTACATTTGCACAACACTGTACATAGATTTTCCTATTGTGTATTGACTGTATGTTTGTTTGTGTAAATCTGTTGTTTTGTCGCACTGCTTTGCTTTATCTTGGCCAGGTTGCAGTTGAAAATGAGAACTTGTCCTCAACTGGCCTACCTGGTTAAATTATAATAAATATATAAAAGAATATATGTGCCTCTGTCAGCTGCCTGCTGGAGATGTAGCCTAGACTCCATTAAGGCAGAGGGAAAGAGGAGGTATGCATATATGTCTTGTGTATTGTTTTACCCCCTGAATCCCTCATGCTCTGCCATGGCCTTTGGCTACACGGGGCCAGTGGGCGAGAGTGAAATGTGAAGCCAGCTCGTTTCCTGTTAGCCAGTGACTCTACTAGGCCCATGTGCTGTTTATCTGTTTTCTTCTCTCTGACCACAGTGATCATTGCCCGGCGCGCTCTAGCGTGCCCTGAGAAACTCGACTCCATTTTAATTCTAGTGCGTCTCTCTCTCCAAGATATTTATGCATCTCACTCCGAGTCGAGAGAGGAAACCAATTATTGCATGGCCAAATTCCCTAAAATATATTTTCAAAAGATTGTAGCACTCATCTAATGGCTGAATCTCACACCCAATCATTTGTTGTGATAAACCACTATCACATTTACACTGAGTATACAAAGCATTATGAACTCTCATGACAGACTGACCAGGTGAATCCAGGTGACAGCTGTGATCCCTTATTGATGTCACTTAAATCCACTTCAATCAGTGTAGATGAAGGGTAGGAGACAGTTAAAGAAGATTTTTAAGCCTTGAGACAATTTAGACATTGTATGTGTGCCATTGAGGGTGACTAGGCAAGACAAAATATTCAAGTACCTTTGAACTGGGTATGGTAGTAGGTACCAGGTGCATCGGTTTGTGTCAAGAACTGCAAAGTTGCTGGGTTTTTCACACTCAACAGTTTCCCGTGTGTATCAAGAATGGTCCACCACCTAAAGGAAAGCCAGCCAACTTGACACAACTGTTGGAAGCATTGGAGTCAACATGGGCCAGCATCCCTGTGGAAAGCTTTCGACACCTTGTAGAGTCCATGCCCTGACGAATTGAGGCTGTTCTGAGGACCAAATGGGGGAAATGAAATAAATGGTAAATAATGTACAGTCATTTTGGAGTCACACTGACTATACATTGGAATAGAAGGTTCTAAACACTTATACATTAAATGTGGTGCTACCATGGTTACGGATAATCCTGAGTGAATCGGGAATAATGAAAAATTAGTGGGTCAAAGATGATACCCCCAAGACATGCTAACCTCTTACAATTACCAGAATACAGGGAGGTTAGCATGTCTTGGGGTTATGTGGGTGAGTCAGACTCAACTACTCAGGAAAAACTAAACACCCTTGGAAAGCCATTCTGGGTGTCTTTTGCATTCAAATGTGTGTAAATTGTTTCACTGAAAAAATAAATTTATCTCAGGTTAGGTCTTCAAAAAAGACAGGCAGGTTTCCTAAAACTTAGCAGTCTCTGCAATGACAAGCATACCCATGACATGCTACTGCCACCACACTACTTGAAAATAGAGTTTCACTCTGTTGTATTGAATTGGACCCAAACCTGTAGGTTTTAGGCCAATGACTTAGCGTCTTTGCCATGTTGTCTTGCAGTATTACTTAACAGCCTTGTCGATTTGGAGTAGATTTTAACACCGGCTTCCTTTCATTTCAACAGCCTGTGCTTTCATTTACTTATTATGACAGGCCAGTTTACAGCATATGAGGTGAATACATTGCTGTTTGATCTCTGTATTTCAAAGTATTGTGGTTGGCAGCATGTTATGGGTATGCTCGTCAGGTCTGGGAGTTTGTTTTAGGCTCAAATACATATGAAAGGAAAGAAGCCCAGGTTAAAGATTAGAGTCTTCTGAAAACCTGGAATAGTTTTATTTTTCTGTGGCACAGATTTGAATCCCAGAACATACCAGAATGATAGAGGTGTTGACTTCCTGAATGTCCAGTCGCCCTCCTGACTTAAATCTGCCCCCCCCCCCCCCCCCCCCCCCCCCCCCCCCCCCCCCCCCCCCCCCCCCCCCCCCCCCCCCCCGAAAAAATCTAAGACCAGGTTTGAATATTGCTGTCCATCAATGATTCCCAACCAAATTTACTGCACTTGAGCAATTCTGACCAAAACAATGGGTTGCCCTAAAAGTTATTCAATGTTGGTAGAATCTTATTCAAAATGATTCACAGCTGTAATGGCTGCCAAGGTATTAACTGTAGGGTGTGAAAACATAAGTAATCAATACATTATCATTTTGTATTTTTTTGTAATTTGGATAATGTTCCTTCATTTAATCCCTTTTTTTAATGTGAAGACTGAGCAAGGGGTGTGTAGACTTTTACTAGTGACTGTACTTGGGGAATTACACATTTTCATTTGTTAGGTATGTTTGCATTTGGGATTTTAAACGTGTCCATGCAAATTGACACATCCCCTCTTGCTTTGAAAAAAAACACTGAAGCCTTTGGTCTGACAGGTAAGAGCCTAAATTGAGTGTCTCCATGGCTGCCAATGCCAACCGACATGGCGGGTACCGTGTCCTACATGCAGACAGACGGGATTACAGCAGAAAATACCCCCCCCCCCGGGGTTCAACCCTCACTCTACACCTCACCAGCGTCCGTGTGTTAGGGGGAAGTATCCTACACCTCACCAGCGTCCGTGTGTTAGGGGGAAGTATCCTACACCTCACCAGCGTCACCCCGCCCACGCCGTGTGTTCGGAGCAAGATTCATCCTCCAAGCATACCTATCCTCACGCCCACGTAGAGCCCATGTCCGTCTCCCGTCACCATGTTTCCCCCTCCCACGCATGATTACATGACCAACCTCTGTGTTTCCTTGTGTGTTTCTCCATTACCCTCGCCTGTCACCTCTCGCCTCTCCATCCCTCCCCTCATTCCCTCAACCCCATCTGATCCACCGTTGCTCTCGCTCCTCCGAATCCAGCCTTGCCGCCCTCAGCCTTGGGTACGCTCCCACTTCCTAATCCCTCGTTGTCCACCGTCCCTCTTCCCCCGGTCTGTTAAATTACATCCCTCCACCCTCTGCTATTCCTGTCGCCCTCTCCTTTCCCTCCCCTGTCCTTCCACCCTTTGGCCGCAGGGCTCCATAGAATAATCATTCTCATCCACAGTGCGAAGCTGCCTGAACATGCCAGCAAGGGTCTGTGATAAATAATTCAATCCGATGGCGCTGCTGCCTCCTCTGTTTAGGATATTCAGTGTTGGGTGAGGAGGGAGGGGCCATGCATGTGATATGAGAGGGGAGCTGAGGCTACAAGGGTGAAAGAATGTGGAGCCCGAGGCTCGGACATCGTCAGTTTGTCTTGATACAGCCCCCTACACTTTCTCTCCCCTTACACACACAAGTCACATCCTCCACTGTCCCTCTTTCAATGGAAAACCATTGGATACATTCACATACTAGGCCAAGTAACCTATTTTCAAGGGCCTTCGAACTCCAAGTACCTTCTGTTTCACCTCGCTCTGGCGTGTCTACCTTCCCTCCCTTCATTGTCCCACAGTGAATGTCCCCTACTTTTTCCCACAGCTCCTGATGTGCTGGTTTAGTTGATGATCTAACATGACGGCGTCTGATCTGTGAGTGGGTCCATCAGTGGCTTCTGAAAAGGTTTTCAAAGCGATCCCTCCATGATTTATTGATGACGGGTCTGGGTTCATTGTTCTGTCAGAAGGTGTGTGGATAAACTGACCGTGAAGTGGTTCAGATGTAATGATGGCGATGCCTGGAGAGCTCTGGCGCCAGCTAATGTGCCTCTCACAAATTACAGCTCGACCGCATGTTTATTAGGGCGAGTTTTCAGATTTTCATAACAAGATTGGTAATTCTGCATTTTTGGACTAGCCGATCAGATGGGCCGATTAACATTGCACTCACGAGGAGCACTTGCGTGCAGGCTGACTACCTGTTATGCGAGTGAGAATGGCGCTCACAGCGGGCAATTAGCTAGCATAAACGTATCTTATAAGAAAACAATCAATCTTAACAAATATCACTCAGTTAACTACACATGGTTGTTGATATTACTTGTTATATTCTAGCTTGTCCTGCGTTGGCCATATAATCGATGCGGTGCCTGTTCATTTTATCATTGAACTCATAAAGCCTTCTTCGGCCAAACAGTTATTATATCACGCGCATTTTGCGAAAAAAGCACTGCAGTTGACAGCCAATGACTGTACCTAACCAATAAACATCAGATCCTTAATTAAAATCAATACGCAATGTATATATTCATTTATAAACCTGCATGATTAGTTAATATTTGCCTGCTAACCGATCGAACTTCTTTAACTAGGAAAATTGTCACATCATCTCTTGCCGTATCCTGTGCAACAGAGCTAGCGCTATATTGCAAGCAGGTTTTGGGCCGCCTGCCGTGCGAACTGTTTGAAGACCAACCTTCCCACCACGGGGAATGACTTAACAAAAGCGCATTTAGCAAAAAAAAAGCACTATCGTGCCCACGATTGTAACCTACAAACATCAAGCTGCCTTTCATTAATCAATACCGCAGTATATACTCTCTTAACCCCTGCATATTTTAGTAAAAATGAATTAATGACGTATGCCAGGCATATTAAACTAGCGGAAATTGTATCACTTCCTCTTGCGTTCCTGTGCACAGAGTTCAGGGGTATAATGCAACGGTTTGGCGCCGCCTGCTCATTGCAAACTAATTTGCCAAAATTTAACGTAATTTATGCGCATAAACATTTGCAAGGTTGTGCAATGTAAACCGTGAATATTTAGATTACGGATTGCCCCCCCCGGTTCTTTTTTTACGATAAAAACCAAATCTTTACTCGGACACCGGGGTTTCCTCTCTTCCGTAATTCTCACTGAAAGAACCGTTTTGTTTCAGACATGATAGTTTCCGATATCGACCATATTAATGACCTAAGGCTCCCGCTATTCTCCTCTGGTTATATATCGTTCTAATTACTCTAATGACTTGATAGAGCAGTCTGTCTGAGCGTATGTAAAGGTAGGACATGCCAGCCAGATACGTCAACATTACATGTGCAAACAGCATTAATATGGCGTTTGCCAACGCCAGCTGTCTCCTGGCTTCAACGCATTGCAGCTGCTTCTATGACTTCAACCCTGACTGCAACTCGTCCGAGCGTATTCAGGCTCGGTGTAACGATGATGATATGGCTAGCTAGTTTAGCAGGGTGCGGCGCTAATACTGTCTTCCCATCGGGTTGACATAACCTCTGAGACCTTGAGAGTAGACTGTTCCTCCTTGCCTCTGCAAAGGGCTGCGGTCTTGGGGAGCAGATGCTAACCGATGCGATCGACGGCTGGCTGTTGTCGACGTGTTTCCGGTATCGAGGCCCGAGGTCGCGGCGAGAGAGGGACGGAAACATCTTACACTGGCATACTAAAGTGCCTATTAAGAACATCACAATAGTCAACAGTATATGAATCC
>NW_019943978.1:79670-92817 GCF_002910315.2 Salvelinus sp. IW2-2015 | reverse complement strand
AACCGCAACCCTGACTTCCCCCTCCTCCTCCTCCCCCCCTCCCCCTCCCCCCTCCCTCCCCCTCCCCCTCCCTCAACCCCTCCTCCCCCCTCCTCCCTTCTCCTCACTCCTCCTCCCTCCCTCCTCCTCCCTCCCTCAACCCCTCCTCCTCCCTCAACCCCTCCTCATCCCTCCTCCCTTCTCCCCACTCCTCCTCCCTCCCCTCCCTCCCTCCCTCCCTCAACCCTCCATCCCTCCTCCCTTCCCTCCCTCAAACCCTCCTCCTCCCCCCTCCTCCTCCCTCAACCCCTCCTCCCTCCTCCCCCCCTCCTTCCCTCAACCCCTCCTCCTCCTCCCTCCTCCCCGCTCCTCCTCCCTCCTCCTCCCTCCTCCTTCCTCCTCCTATTCCCTCCCTTAAACCCCTCCTCTTCCCTTCTAAAAACCCCTGCTGTTTACGCACCCAAACTCCCTCAATCGCACGGCCTCTATATCCCTCCTACATTTACTAGCTATTAAAATCCCTGCCTGTGATCCACCTGCCGGCCACGCGACACATTAGAACATGCGTGACACTTTTATAAAGTACATGTCAACTCTGTCCTAATTCCTACCAGACTGAGTTAGGCTCCTAGAGTCATTTACAGAAATGTTTACATCATTCTCACGCTCTACGCCCGTGTGTTCATAGCAAAGTGGGCCAACTCACTGTGTTTCTCCCCGCGTTTCTAAGGCGTGTGAGGGAGCGGTTAGCACTGTGAACTCACTGTGTTTCTCCCCTTGTTCTAAGGCTGTCTGAGGGGAGCCGGAGCGGTTAGCACTGTGAAATCACTGTTGTTTTCCCCGTGTTCTAAGGTTGTCTGAGGGGAGCGGAAGCGGTTAGCACTGTGAACTCACTGTGTTTCTCCCCGTGTTCTAGGCTGTCTGAGGGGAGCGGTTAGCACTGTGACTCACTGTGTTTCTCCCCCGTGTTCTAAGGCTGTTTGAGGGGAGCCGGAGCGTTTAGCACTGTGCAGGGAGCAAAACAAAAAGCTGTATCCCAAATGGCACCCAAGTCCCTATGAAGTGCATTGCTTTTTACCAGGGCCAATGGGAGGCAGACCAGCTCTTGCTGGTTTGACAGCATGACAGTAGACTTAAGGGCATATCAGGAAGAAGGGAGAGAGGGAGAGAGGAAGGGTTAGAGGGGGGAGGGGGGTAGAGCGGGGAGGGGAGTAGAGCAAGGGTGGGGGGGCGTTAGAGAGGGGTAGAAGGGGGAGAGAGCGGGGAAGGGGGTTAGAGCGGGGAGGGGGGGTAACTGTTTTCCCCATGTATACATTGGCAAGACAAGTCATCAATCAATCAAATTATTTATAAATCCCTTCTTACATCAGCTGATATCTCAAAGTGCTGTACAGAAACACAGCCTAAAACCCCAAACAGCAAGCAATGCAGGTGTAGAGACGGTGGCTAGGAAAAACTCCCTAGAAAGGTCAGAACCTAGGAAGAACCTACAGAGAACCAGGCTCTGAGGTGGCCAGTCCTCTTCTGGCTGTGCCGGGTGGAGATTAATCTCTCTCGTTAGTGTTCGGTTGACAGGTGATGCTGTCAACTTTGCCATTGATGGAGTTTGGGTGGGGGACAGCAGGGTATTAGGAGGGAGGAGGGAAGGGAGGGAGGTGTTAGTGGTTGGTTGACAGGTGATGCTGCCAACTTGGCTCTCGCTACCATGAAATAACAAAGACAAGCTCAACTTTTACTAAATTCTGTAGATAAGTCTTTGGGCGCTGTAGCCCATGAGTAATCTGACTGTTATGGAAAAACACTGGTAGATGAAGAAGAATCATAATGTGTTATGGCCATCAAGTCTTTCTCAGCCTGATCAGTGCTTTGTGATTGCTGGCCATCTTTTTCATGCCATGTAGTAACAAGGGCTTGCATCCCAAATTGGCACCCTATTCCCTCCATAGTGTACTACCTTTGACCAGGGACCCATTACACCAGTGGATGCTGGTGGGAGGAGCTATAGGAGATTGGGTGTATTGTAATGGCTGGAATGGAATCAATGGAATGGTATCAAACATATCAAACATATGGAAACCAGTCTGTTCCAAACATTCTATTCCAGCCATTGCAATGAACCCATCCTCCTATAACTCTYCCCACCAGCCTCCACTGCATTAACCCCTGTTTATGTAGGGGATAGGGTGCACTACTATTTCTCCAGTGGAGAAAGTGGTGCACTTTGTAGGGAATAGGGTGCCATTTGGGAAGCAGGTTGGAGGTCATGTTTTTCCTGTGTTCCGGTCTTAGCCAGGCGAGTACTCTGCTCACAGAACAGCTGGGAACAGGCTGGCCCAGCCAATCAGGGTCTGACAGAGAGCCTGCGCAGCTCCATCAAAGACTTGGAGCAGAGGGATGCTTGACTGCGCAAAGAACAAGAGATGAGGGTAGAGCCAGGGAGAACTAGGGAGAACTACAAAGAACCAGATAGAACTAGGGAGAACCAGTGTAGAAGCAGATATAACTATGGGAGAACCAGTGTAGAAGAAGATAGAACTATGGGAGAACTAGGAAGAACCAGATAGAACTAGGAAGAACCAGATGAACTAGGAAAGAAACCAGTTGTAGAAAGCAGATATAGACTATGGGAGAAGCAAGGTGAGAACCCGGGAGAGAACTTAGGAAGAACCAGATAAAATTAGGGAGAACCAGAGGAGTATCAAGTTGAGAACTTCTTACTCCCTCTCTGTGGACACGTTGAGCAACTTCTTATCCCTCTCTGTGGAACGTTGAGCACTTCTTATCCTTCTCTGTGGACACGTTGAGCAACTTCTTATCCTCTCTGTGGACACGTTGAGCAACTTCTTATCCTCTCTGTGACACGTTGAGCACTTCTTTATCCCTCTCTGTGGACACGTTGAGCAACTTCTTATCCTCTCTGTGGACACGTTGAGTACTTCTTATCCCTCTCTGGGACACTTTGAGTAACTTCTTCTTATCCTCTCTGTGGACACGTTGAGTAACTTCTTATCCCTCTCTGTGGACACGTTGAGTAACTTCTTAATCCTCTCTGTGGACACGTTGAGCAACTTCTTAATCCCTCTCTGTGGACACGTGAGTAACTTCTTATCCTCTCTGTGGACACGTTGAGCAACTTCTTATCCCTCTCTGTGGACAACGTTGAGCAACTTCTTTCCCTCTCTGTGGACACGTTGAGTAAACTTCTTAATCCTCTCTCTGGGACACGTTGAGTAACTTCTTATCCCTCTCTGTGGACACGTTGAGTAACTTCTTAATCCCTCTCTGTGGACACGTTGAGTAACTTCTATCCCTCCCTTGTGGACACGTTGAGCAACTTCTTATCCCTCTCTGTGGACACGTTGAGTAACTTCTTACCCTCTCTTTGGACACGTTGAGTAACTTCTTATCCCTCTCTGTGGACACGTTGAGCAACTTCTTATCCCTCTCTGTAGACACTTACGTTGAAGAACTCCTTATCCCTCTCTGTGGACACGTTGAGCAACTTCTTATCCCTCTCTGTAGACACTTACGTTGAGAACTCCTTATCCCTCTCTGTGGACACGTTGAGCAACTTCTTATCCCTCTCTGTGGACACGTTGAGTAACTTCTTATCCCTTCTCGTGGACACGTTGAGCAACTTCTATCCTCTCTCTGTGGACACGTTGAGTACTCCTTATCCCTCTCTGTGGACACGTTGAGCATCTTCTTATCCCTCTCTGTGGACGAGTTGGAGACTTCTTATCCCTCTCTGTGGACACGTTGAGCACTTCTTATCCTTCTCTGTGGACACTGAGTACTTCTTATCCCTCTCTGTAGACTCGCACATTGAGAAGAACTTCTCTTTTGCCATGGAGTTCACATGGGGTGGAATTCCATTCAGACCCTGTTTTGTCAATTCATTCTCATTCTTTGTTATGATTTTTAAACTTTGTTTTCTGTGAAAACATTCCAAAGGCTGAAAAATGAACAAGACATTTTGCACAGTGCAAACACTCTGGCAAGCTCTAGCAACTCATGCTGCATGCTGTATCTGTTGATATATCTGTTGATACAGCAACTCATGCTGTATCTGTTGATACAGGGAAGAGAATAATGTTTGTTACTGGTGTAGGTACAGTATGGTCTGTTTGAATTAACAATAGAGCTAGTGTGACTGTTGCTCATGGTAATATGAGTAAATCAGTTGGATAACAACTCTCCACCCCACCCTAAACCCCCGTGCCCCATCTCCTCCCAGACATGTGCTCTCGAAAGGGTCGTTAGCAGACCATGTGAGGGCCCTGTGGCGCCAGGCAGCCTCCCTACGGAGAACCTTCACCCAGCTCAGGACCTCCGCTGACAGGTGAGCGTGACACCTTGTCAGGAACCGTTCAGACCTCTCAAAACTCCACCCATACCCCATCCAGAGCCCAGACAGGAACCTGATAACTAACCTATCAAAACCCTTCCAGGAACCTGATAACTACTATCAAAACCTTCAGGAACCTGTACTACTATCAAACCCTTCCAGGAACCTGATAAACTACCTATCAAAACCCTTCCAGGAACCTGATAACTACCTATCAAAACCCTTCCAGGAACCTGATAACTACCTATAAAACCCTTCCAGGAACTGATAACTACTATCAAAACCCTTCCCAGGAACCTGATAACTACCTATCAAAACCCTTCCAGGAACCTGATAACTACCTATCAAAACCCTTCCAGGAACACTGATAACTACTATCAAACCCTTCCAGGAACCTGATAACTACCTATCAAAACCTTCCAGGAACCTATAACTACCTATCAACCCCTTCCAGGAACCTGATAACTACCTATCAAAAACCCTTCCAGGAACCTGATAACTACCTATCAAAACCCTTCCAGGAACCTGATAACTACTATCAAAACCCTTCCAGAACTGAATAACTACCTATCAAACACAACTTCCAGGAACCTGATAACTAACCTATCAAAACCCTTCCAGGAACCTGATAACTACCTATCAAAACCCTTCCAGGAAGCCTGATAACTACCTATCAAAACCCTTCCAGGAACCTGATAACTACTATAAAACCCTTCCAGGGGAACCTGATAACTACCTATCAAAAACCCTTCCAGGAAACCTGATAATACCTATCAAAACCCTTCCAGGAATGATAACTACCTATCAAAACCTTCCAGGAACCTGATTAACTACCTATCAAACCCTTCCAGGAACCTGATAACTACCTATCAAAACCCTTCCAGGAACCTGATAACTACCTTATCAAAACCCTTCCAGGAACCTGATAACTACCTATCAAACCCTTCCAGGAACTTGATAACTACTTATCAAACCCTTCCAGGAACTGATAACTACCTATCAAAAACCCTTCCAGGAACCTGATAACTACCTATCAAAACCCTTCCAGGAACCTGATAAACTACCTATCAAAACCCTTCCAGGAACCTGATAACTCCTATCAAACCCTTCCAGGAAACCTGAATAACTACCTATCAAAACCCTTCCAGAGAACCTGATAACTACCTATCAAAACCCTTCCAGGAACCTGATAACTACCTATCAAAACCCTTCCAGGAACTGATAACTACCTATCAAAACCCTTCCAGGAACCTGATAACTACCTATCAAAACCCTTCCAGGAACCTGATAACTACCTATCAAACCCTTCCAGGAACTGATAACTACCTACAAAACCTTCCAGGAACCTGATAACTACCTATCAAAACCCTTCCAGGAACCTGATAACTACCTATCAAAACCCTTCCAGGAACCTGATAACTACCTATCAAAACCCTTCCTGGAACCTTGACAGACACCCCTCCAGGCCCCTTCTGAATACCCTTCCTTCCAGCCTTTTTCTACACACCCACTCCAACAACCCCATACAGTACCCTCACCAGAAACTGTGGAGGAACCATCCAGGAACCCTAGGATCAAAGAAGCACCCAGTGGTGGAAAAAGTACCCAATTGTCATACTTGAGTAAAAGTAAGGATAATAKAAAATGACTCAAGTAAGAGTGTCACGCCTCCTCCCGCTCTTCCCCCTTGGAGCTCGAGGGCGCCAGGCTCCTCCCCAGCATTGCGCACTCCTGCCACCATCATTACGCACACCTGCCTTCTTCCTGTCACGAGCATCAGTGATTATTGGACTCCCATGGACTCAATCACCTCTGTCATCCCCTTTGGCGTTTTTTCTATTTTGTTGCATTACAACCTGTAATTTAAATTGATTTTTATTTGGATTTCATGCAATGGACATACACCACCAAGCAAGCGACACCATGAAGATCAAGGAGCTCTCCAAACAGGTCATGGACAAAGTTGTGGAGAAGTACAGATCAGGGTTGGGTTATTTAAAAAAATATCCGAAACTTTGAACATCCCACGGAGCACCATTAAATCCATTATTCAAAAATGGAAAGAATATGGCACCACAACAAACCTGCCAAGAGAGGGCCGCCCACCAAAACTCACGGACCAGGCAAGGAGGGAATTAATCAGAGAGGCAACAAAGAGACCAAAGATAACCCTGAAGGAGCTACAAAGCTCTACAGCGGAGATTGGAGTATCTATCCATAGGACCACTTTAAGCCGTACACTCCACAGAGCTGGCCAGAAGAAAGCCATTGCCTAATGAAAAAAATAAGCAAACACGTTTGGTGTTCGCCAAAAGGCATGTGGGAGACTCCCCAAACATATGGAAGAAGGTACTCTGGTCAGATGAGACTAAAATGTAGCTTTTTGGCCATCGAGAAAAACAATATGTCTGGCTCAAACCCCGAGAGGACCATCCCCACAGGGAAGCATGGCGGTGGCAGCATCATCCTGTGGGGATGTTCTTTATTGGCAGGGACTGGGAAACTGGTCAGATTTGAAGGAATGATGGATGGCACTAAATACAGGGAAATTCCTAAGGGAAACCTGTTTCAGTCTTCCAGAGATTTGAGACTGGGACGGAGGTTCACCTTCCAGCAGGAAAATGACCCTAAGCATACTGCTAAAGCAACACTCGAATGGTTTAAGGGGAAACATTTAAATGTCTTGGAATGGCCTAGTCAAAGCCCAGACCTCAATCCAATTGAGAATCTGTGGTATGACTTAAAGATTGCTGTACGCCGGCAGAACCCATCCAACTTGAAGGAGCTGGAGCAGTTTTGCCTTGAAGAATGGGCAAAAATCCCAGTGGCTAGATGTGCCAAGTTTATAGAGACATACCCCAAGAGACTTGCAGCTGTAATTGCTGCAAAGGTGGCTCAACAAAGTATTGACTTTGGGGGGGTGAATAGTTATGCACGCTCAAGTTTTCAGTTTTTTTGTCTTATATATCTTGTTGTTTCACAATAAAACATATTTTGCATCTTCAAAGTGGGAGGAATGTTGTGTAAATCACATGATACAAACCCCCCAAAAATCTATTTTATTTCCAGGTTGTGAGGCAACAAAATAAGAAAAATGCCATGGGGGTGAATACTTTCGCAAGCCACTGTATTTCTGGTTCCCCGCTCTGTTCCCTGCTTCAGCATTAATTGTCGTTTGTCTTTGTTTACCCGTGTGCTGACGCTGTTCCTGTTCTGTTACCTGTCTGTTCCTGATTAAATGTTGACTCCCCGTACCTGGTTCTCATCTCCGGCGTCGGGCCTTACAAAAAGTGAAAGTCACCCAGTAAAATACTACTTGAGTAAATGTATTTGGTTTTAAATATACTTAAGTAACAAAAGTAAAAGTATAAATCATTTCAAATTCCTTATATTAAGCAAACCAGACAGCACCATTTTCTTATTTTTATATTTACAGATAGCCAGGGGCACACTCCAACAGGTGTTTACAAACAAAGCGTTTGTGTTTAGTGAGTCCGCCAGATCAGAGGCAGTGGGGATGACCAGGGATGTTCTCTGTTTAGTGAGTCCACCAGATCAGAGGCAGTGGGGATGATCAGGGATGTTCTCTGTTTAGTGAGTCCTCCAGATCAGAGGCAGTAGGGATGACCAGGGATGTTCTCTGTTTAGTGAGTCCGCCAGATNCCAGATCAGAGGCAGTGGGGATGACCAGGGATGTTCTCTGTTTAGTGAGTCCTCCAGATCAGAAGCAGTGGGGATGACCAGGGATGTTCTCTGTTTAGTGAGTCCTCCAGATCAGAAGCAGTGGGGATGACCAGGGATATTCTCTTGATAAGTGCATGAATTTGACACTTTTCCTGTCCTGCTAGCCATTCAAAATGTAACGAGTACTTTTGGGTGTCAGGGAAAATGTTTGGAGTAAAAAGTACATTTTCTTTAGGAATGTAGTAAAGTAAATAAATGTAAATAGTGAAGTAAAGTACAGATACCCGCAATAAACTACTTAAGTAGTACTTTAAAGTATTTTTACTTAAGTACTTTACACCACCCCACCTCTCCTTCTCTACCCTTCCATCATACACCCGTCCACCCCCTGAACCCCCTCAATCCACCCAGGATCAAAGGGTCACTCTGCTTGCCCAGCTCAGTGCTTCCTCCCTGGGGACGGCTGGTCTGAGGTGCCCCTGGTCTGCATCTGAGCCATCCATCATGAGGCTGAACACCTGGCTTATGTCATGTATAAACGCCTGGGAACATCGTTGAGTAGTGCTGCAGTAAGGATTACTCTGATCTGCTTGTGGACAGCGAGGACCGTGTTTGGAGCTTAATCGTTACAGGCAGAATCCATCTTGTCCTCAATAGAAACGACAGAACAGAGCCTTTTTCCTAATTAAAAACCACGACTTCAAAACTACAAACATTGGGTCTGTTTTCTGTTTTCTTAGTTAGTCGATCCACCCCTTGTTTCTTGGAAACCCTACAAAAAATGAATCATGTGGCCAAATATTTAGGAAGAGGTCATCATTTCATGGAGTCTGCGAAGGAAGAAACCACATGGAAAAAGTGGTAAGGAGATTTTCACAAAAGTTTAAAAAAATGTATTGTGTTATAGGTTTCATGATGCATCTGCAGTAAATCATTTTAAGATTGGGTCTCTATAATCTACAATACGAGGTCCTTAACCTAACATGACAGTGAATCCTTGTAGCTGTAAGTTGATCCCAAGGCCACCATACCCCATACAAATTATTGATAACATTTTGTTCGTTTTTAATGCATAATATTTTAGCAATGCCTATGCAATGCAAGACAGTGCATTATTATTGTTACAGAGAAGATATCATCACGCTCTGTGTATACTTAAAACAAGCAGGAGTCTAGCCCCCTTTGAAGTTCTTGCGAGAGCAGCCAAGGAAGTGACAGAAGAAGAAGAAGAAGTCCATAATTTGCTAATAAATTCATTAAAAATCCTACAATGTGATTTTCTGGATTTTTTTTTCTCATTTTGTCTGTCATAGTTGAAGTGTACCTATGATGAAAATGACAGGCATCTCTCATCTTTTTAAGTGGGAGAACTTGCACAATTGGTGGCTGACTAAATACTTTTTTGCCCCACTGTATATGACAAAACTGAAATGCTGAATTGTTTCAATGAGAACTTTGTATCATCTGATAGGCTGTTTGATTCAGTGTCCTCTGTCTCTGAACAACCCTGTGTGGATGAACCAGTGAGACCCGGTCAAACTTTTTTTGCTTTTTGCCATTCTCAGTGCGCAGGAGGCACATAAAGCCCTGAAATCCTTAGATCAAAGAAAGCCTGCGGTCCTGATCTTTGGATCCCTGCTTTTTAAATCTGGCAGCTGATTCATAGCTGAACCACTTACATATCTGTTCAATCTAACCCTGGAATGTAATGAAAATTCCAAAGATCTGGAAATCAGCATTTGTCCTACCACTTTTAAAAGGGGGAGATCCAACTCTTTTAAATAATTATAGGCCAATCTCGAAGCTGTCACCCTGGCAAAAATCTTGAACCTTGTAAGTGAACAGCTAAAAGAGTTTTATATAATAACTCTATTTTTATCTATGTACAATCGGGCTTCAGGAAAAAGCGGTAGGCACGAATTCAGCAGCCATGACGGTTTTAAATGATATCACTGAAGCCCTTGACAAAAAACAGCACTGTGTCTCACTTTTTATTGATCTCTCTAAGGCTTTTGATCCAGTTGATCATGCTATACTAAGGCAGAGATTGTTGAGGTTAGGTCTTTCGGAGCATGCAGTTGCATAGTTTGCTAACTATCTGTCTGATAGAACTCAGTGCACTCAATTTGATGGGCTCATGTCTGTTAAAATGTCTGTCTGTAATGGTGTGCCCCAGGGCTCTGTACTTGGTCCCCTCTTATTCACAATTTATATGAATAATTTAGACAAAAATGTGCAAAATGCGCAACTTCACTTTTATGCTGACGATACTGTTACTTATTGTTGTGCCTCGTCTCTCACAAAAGCTTTCCAGAACTTGCAAACTGCTTTTTATACTGTTCAACATACCTTGTGTCAATTGAAGCTTATCCTCAATACTGACACAACTAAACTAAGGGTGTTTTCTAAAGCAAGAAATAGACCTCTGAACCTTTTTTTCCCTTTGAAGCCAGAAGGAGGCCAGTATCAGCTACATTTATGACTCTACTAGACTATGAGGATATTTTATATATGAATTCTTCTGCTCAGCGTTTGAGATCAATTGACACCCTTTTACCCCGGTGCATTGAGATATATTTTAAACTGCAAAACTCTCACTGCACTTTATATACCAGTGTTGGCTGGCCTTTTCTAGTCACTCGTAGGCTCAGTCACTGGTATACTTTTTATTTACAAAGCCATTTTGGGTTTACTACCATTTTATTTGGGCGTTTTTATTGTTCAGAAATGTGGTGGGTCGTCTCTTCGCTGGACTTTATCCTGCTGACTGGTCCAAATGTCCCAACAGAATTAGGTAAAAGGGCTTTTATGTACTCTGCGCCATCGGCTTGGAACGCCTTACAAAATACTTTTAAACTGTCCCGATTGGTTGTTTTTAAGGATTTTGAGGCTGAATCCCTGACCTGTCAATGTTTTTAATTTGCTGTTTTATGATTTTGTTATACTCTTGTGAATTCTATGGTTTTTACTAGATTACTTGTAGTTTTTCATGTTGTCTGTCCTTAATTGTGTAATGACTTGGTGCTGCCTATCTTGGCCAGGATGCTCTTGAAAAAGACATTTCAAATCTCAATGAGCTCTTCCTGGTTAAATAAAGGTTAAAAAGAAATTAAATAAATATATTAAAGAACAGTAGGCTAAGTTATGAGGTGAAAAAGGAGCAAATTATTAGGGTGAGGCACATGGGCTACTAACATCTTACTACACAACATACTCTTAGTTTTACTTTCTTAGCTACAGTATACATATCTCTCTGGCATATTACATCATTTATGCAGCAGCATGAAATACATTTTTGGACTCACATTGTTGTGCTGGGCTCACTTGGTGGCGCGATGGTCCCCCGAGTTAACAGTGGTGGCGCGATGGTCCCCCGAGTTAACAGTGGTGGCGCGATGGTCCCCCGAGTTAACAGTGGTGGCGCCGATGGCCCAGCCGGAGAGGTGAGAGCGGAGTGGTGGCTAGCGATGGTCCCCGAGTTAAGCGGGAGGGTGGGTCCATGGTGGCCCGAGTTAACAGTGGTGGCGCGATGGTTCCCCCGAGTTAACAGTGGTGGCGAGGTGCCCGGCCGAGTTAACAGTGGTGCGCGATGGCCCGGCCGAGTTAACCAGTGGTGGCGCGATGGTCCCCCGACAGGAGGTCCCCTTAAAACAGTGTGGCGCGATGGTCCCCGAGTTAACATGGTGGCGCGAGTGGTCCCCCCAAGTGTTCAACAAGTGGTGGCGCGATGGTCCCCCGAGTTAACAGTGGTGGCGCGATGGTCCCCCGAGTTAACAGTGGTGGCGCGATGGTCCCCCGAGTTAAGTTGTTTTGACCGCGGCACAAATCATGCTTCATTAACAGCATGGCCAATGTTGAATGTTTGTCATTTTAAACTTGGAAAAGAGCCCCTTAATCTCAGATTTGGGACCACACCGCCATTGTCACTGATTCCCTTGTTGTGTAATGTTAAATGTCCAACGGCCGATGAGCACCGATACGTTTTATCTATAATTTCTCTTCAATATTTCTCTTCATATGACAAGGATTAAAAAGGATTTGCCAGTAGATTGTCGACTTGATTCATGATAATGACTGCTAAGCTAAGACTTTGAAAGTATGATGTTGACATGATCAGTCCAAATTAAAGCTACTGTACATATAACGTGATTTTAAGGAMATTTTATCTGTGGCCAATGACCTTGAGCCTTCTTGGATGGGCCACAGATGGCAGCAGCCGAAGGGCTAGAATGTCGAATGTCTCCTCTTACAGTGATGTAGTCCCCATGAGTGACAGAACACTGAGCCAATCACTGCGCAATGCTCCGTATTTTCTTGTGGCTTATCCCCACCACCACAGAAAGCATTGAGCTAGGCTGAAACACCTGCATTTTGGATCTGGTTACTCAAGACAACAAAGAGCCCACGTTTGTACGCGGCGTTATTAAGTCAATGATCTATATCATTTTTTACAATTGTTTGCAAACTGATATATAACACATATTAATGCCAAAATAACAGGCACAACAGACAAGCCCCCCTCAGGGACAAGCTGAGGGAAGCCATGCAGCTGCAGGGACACAGAGATGCTCAGAAAGTAGAGCTCAACTCTAGGTCTGTCTGTCTGTTGTCTGTCTGTCTGTCTGTCTGTCTGTCTGTCTGTCTGTCTGTCTGTCTGTCTGTAAAGGAGAGATCGCACTGCTGAACAACACCCCTGTCATCCCTGCTGAACCATCTGACCCGGTCCTGTCACCCTGTCATCCCTTGCTGAACCTCACCCTGTCATCCCTGTCCGAACCATCACCCTTGTCATCCCTGCTGAAGACCATCGGACCCTGTCACTCCTGCTGAACCATCACCTCTGTCTCCTGCTGACCGTCACCTTGTCATCCCTGCTGAACCATCACCCTGTCATCCCTACTCGATCCCCTCTGACCATCTGTCTTCTGAACCATCACCGACGCTGTGCTGTCATCCCTGCTGAACCCATCACGCCTGTCATCCTGCTGAACCTCACCTGTCATCCCTGCTAAACGTCACCCTGTAACCATCTCCCTGCTGAACCGTCACGCCGCCCGTCATCGGGCGCTGTGAATTACCGTACCCCCTGTTCATCTTCCTGCGTGAAGGCCATCCACCCGCCCCGTCATCGCCTGC
>NW_019943978.1:70376-73166 GCF_002910315.2 Salvelinus sp. IW2-2015 | reverse complement strand
CTCTATCTGTCTATGTCGTCCTGCTGTCTCTTCACCTGTCACTGTATAACTCTCTGTCTGCTGTGCATCTGGTCTGTCTGCATGTCATCGGTCTGCACTCCGTCCCGTCTGTCCTCCGTCGTCCTGTCTCTGTCCTCCGCTCTGTCTCTGTCTCTGTCTGTCGATTCTTGTCTCCCGTCTGTCTGTCTCTGTCATTTCTGTCTGTCTCTGTCATTCTGCTCTGCTCTCCGTCTGTCTGGTCCTCTGTTCATTATGTCCCACGTTCGTCTGATAATGGTTGCTGTTGCCTGCCGTATGTTCTGTCTCCCGCCTTCCCGTCGCTCCTCATCCGTCATCTTACGTCTGTCTCACCGCTGGTCTGCTCCACTCCTCTGTCCTTTAGCTCTCCGTGCGGCTGTCTGTCTTCCCTGTCGGCCCATGTCTCCGTTCTCTCTGCTCTCTCCACTGGTTCTGTCCTTCTGACCAGCTGTCTGTCTCTGTCAGGCTGTGTGATCTTGTCGCTCCTGTTGTTCCTCGTCTGCTTTTGTCATGTCTGTCTGTCTCGTCATTCTGTCTGTCTCCGTCCTGTCTGCTCTTCTGCATTTGTCTGTCATGTCTGTCTCTGTCATTCTTGTCTGTCTGTCATCCCTGCTGAACCATCACCCTGTCATCCCTGCTGAACCATCACCCTGTCATCCCTCCATCCCTCCTTGTTTTCAATCTGTTTGTTTACTGACTTGCCTAGTTAAATAAAAAATTAAATACAGTTGAGATTAGTAACACGTCAGTGCCAATCTCTATAATGCTTTACATTGCATTACTAAACCGCTAGAGAGTTATAGAGTGTCACGCCCTGACCGTAGAGAGCTGTTTATGTCTCTATTTTGGTTTGGTCAGGGTGTGATTTGGGTGGGCATTCTATGTTCATTTTCTATGTTTTGTATTTCTTTGTGTTTTGCCGGGTATGGTTTTCAATCAGAGGCAGCTGTCTATCATTGTCTCTGATTGAGAACCATACTTAGGTTGCCTTTTTCCCACCTGTATTTGTGGGTAGTTGTCTATGTGTAGTTGCCTGTCAGCACTCATTTTTGTATAGCTTCACGGTTCGTTTTGTTATTTTGTTATTTTGTTTAGTGTTCGTTCTTTGAAATAAAGAAGAATGTACACATCCCACGCTGCACCTTGGTCTCCTCCCTTTGACGGCCGTGACATAGAGACTATTGTTCTGAGGTTTTCCCCCTATGATTATGTGAGAATGACAGCAGGACTTAACACGACTCCGTTGAGTCCTCACCTCTGGTTTCAGCATGTCTCTCTGAATGAGGATGCATGTCTGTTTAGGGAGTGTGTTTAAATAAATATTGTGCGTGTGTGTGTGGATGTGTGCCTGCCTGCCCGTCATGTGTGTGTGTGTGTGTGTGTGTGCGTGCGTGCGTGTGTAACAGTTTTGCTTCCGTCCCTCTCCTCGCCCCATCCCTCTGCACACATAGACAACAGTCACCCTCGAAGCATTGTTACCCATCGCTCCACAAAAGCCGCGGCCCTTGCAGAGCAAGGTGAACAACTACTTCAAGGTCTCAGAGCGAGTGACGTCACCGAYTGAAACGCTGTCAGTGCGCACCACCGTTAACTAGCTAGCCATTTCACATCGGTTACACGTGCGTGCCTGTTCCTGTCAGCGGAGTCTGGAGCAGCTGGAAGGAAAACACAGTGAACTGCGCAGGGAGCTGGTGACGGTCAGGGAGAATCTGAGTCAGGTGACCATGCAGAAGGAGGTCCTAGAAGATGAGAAGAGTGTCACCCTGGCTCTCAGTAAGACAACTCTGACCCCTGACCACTTAACCCTGACCCCTAACCCTGGTGACAGTCAGGGAGGCTCTGAGTCAGGTGACCATGCAGAAGGAGGTTACTAGAGGATGAGAAGAGTGTCACAATTAGAGAGAGATTACTGTTTGTTGATGTCGTGCAGAGGGTCCTGGTTCGTGCCCGGGGTCGGGGCGAGGGGACGGACTAAAGTTTAACTTGTTATACACAGCACAAACAGTTCTGGGACAACCAGGCTAACGTGAAGGTACTAAACGTACTTCAGTGGCTGTGCACAGACCTTTCAGGGGCGTGGGCTCAAACTACCCCCCTCCCCCCTTCTTGAAATTCAATAACATACCAACTGCATTAAGGCAAAAGGGAAGTAGAATTGTGTTTAATTTGTTACAAAATTGCTCAACTTCTCTTTTAGTGGCACTACTGCAAAATGTTGTAAAATTCCAGGAAATTATGTTCAGGAGCTTGTAAAGAAGAATTTCCCTGTACGGTATTTTTATTCTTCCTCTTTTTCCTCTCGCTCCGCTCTCCTCTCCCTCCTCCTCCCTCCTCTCTCCACCTTCCTTCCTCCTTCTGTCCCTCCCTCCAAAAACCCACCACTCATACCTCCTCTTCCCCCGTCGTCATCCCTCATCAATCCATCGCATCCTCCGCACCTTCCTCCCTCTCTTCCCTCCCTCCCTCCTTCCTCCTCCCACCCTCCTCCCTCTCCTCCTTCTCTCCCACCCTCCTCCCTCCCTCTTCCTCCCACCTTCCTCCCTCCTCCTCCCTCCTCTCTCCTCCTTCCTCCTCCCACCCTCCTCCCTCCCCTCCCTCATCCCTCTCTTCCTCCTCCCACCCTCTTCCTCCCACCTTCCTCCCTCTCCTCCCTCCCTCCCTCTCCCTGCCTTCCTCCTCCCACCCTTAGGAAGAACCTAGAGAGGAACAGGCTATGAGGGGTGGCCAGTCCTCTTCTGGCTTGTCCGGGTGGAGATTTTATAACAGAACATG
>NW_019943978.1:57012-70351 GCF_002910315.2 Salvelinus sp. IW2-2015 | reverse complement strand
GCACCCTGGCTCTCAGTAAGACAACTCTGACCCCTAACCCCCTGACCGCTAACGCCGGGTGACAGTCAGGGGCTCTGAGTCAGGGACCATGCAGAAGGAGGTTAACTAGGATGAGAAGATGTCCAACCCTGGGCTCTCAGCTAGGACAACCTGACCCCTAACCGCTGACCCTAACCCTGGTGAGAGAGGGAGGCTCTGGTCCGGTTGACCCGATGCAGAAGGCAGGTTACTAGATGAGGTGAGAAAGTAGTGTCACCCTCGGGCTCTCCAGTAAGGACAACCCTGACCCCCTGACCACTTAACCCTGACCCCTAACCCTGGTGACAGTCAGGGAGGCCTCTGAGTCGGTGACGCATGCAGAAGGACGGTTCCTAGAAGATGAGAAGAGGCTCCCGCTGGCTCTCCAGTAAGACAACGCCGACGCCTGACCCCTAACCCTGACCCCTAACCCTGGTGACAGTCAGGGAAGGCTCTGAGTCAGGTGACCATGGCAGAAGGAGGTCACTAGACGGATGAGAAGAGTGTCACCCCGGCTCTCAGTAAACAACTCTACCCCTAACCCCTGACCCCCTGACCCCTTAACGCCTGGTGACAGTCAGGGAGGCTCTGAGGTCAGCGTGACCATGCAGAATGAGGTTACTTAGAGGAATGAGAAGAGTGTCACCCTGGCTGCAGTAAACAACTCTGAACCCCTAACCCTTGGACCTCATAACCCGTGACAGTCAGGGAGGCTCCTGAGTCAGGTGAGCATGGCAGAAGGAGTTACTAGAGGATGGAGAAGAGTGTCACCGGCTGGGCTCTCAGTGAAGACAACCTCTGCACCCCTAACCCGTTGACCTCTTACCGCTGGTGACAGTCACGGGAGTCAGGTGACCATTGCAGGAAGGAAGGTCCAACCACAACTAGTGCATTGATGACTGTGATTTGAATAAGACCCCGACGCTCAGTTCAACCCATCATGGGCACTGTAGGAAAGGCTCACTATACGTATAGATGATTTAAATCAGCCTGTAAACCTGTGCTTTGCCCACTAGGACGTAGATGTGGGGGCATTCTGGACGAATCCGTCTCGAGGGACTATCTGGTGAGGTTGCTATGATTTTGCCAGAGCGGTCAGGAGTTACAATATATAATAGTAGTGGAAGCCCCAGGGTCTGAGTAGTCCACTTATCCTTAAACCTGTGGAATGTGTCTAGCTTACTGAGAACTATTCTCTCTTAGTATCTATAGTTTACCGTCTTACAGACAGAGTACCAGAAAGGCAAGAACAAATGGCTGTCCTGACCTCTAACCGCTGATGTAGCTAACGTCCTCAGACCCTAACCCTGACAGTGACGGTTACCTGAAGTCCTCTACACCCTGATGTAATGACCACTGCTGATATCCCCTACCTGATATCGTGCCTGACCCTAACCCTGATGTCCTGACTACATGTCCTGAAACCCTGATATCCTGACCCTAACCCTGATGTAATGACGGCCTAACCCTATATGCCTTGACCCTAACAACCTTGATGTTCTCTGACCCTAACCCTGATGTCCTGACCTACCGGATTCCTGACCGCCTCGATGGTCCTGACCCTAACCCTGCTGGTCCTGACCCTAACCCGATGCCTGCCATCGCCATGTCCTGACCCGTAACCCTGATGTTCCTGACCCTAACCCCTATGTCCTACCCTAACCCTGATGGTCCTGACCCTAACCCTGGATGTTCCTGACCATAACCCTGATATCCTGACCCTAACCCTGAGTGGAGATGACCCATAACCCTGATATCCTGACCTAACCGCTGATGTCCTGACCCTAACCCTGATGTCGCTCCGAACCCTAGTACCTGGGTCCTACACCCTGATGTCCGACCTGACTAACCCTGATGTATGGACGTGACGGCCTGAGTGCACCCTAGCTGATTGTGCCTGACCGCTAACCTGATGTCCTGACCCTAACCCTGAATGTCCTGGACCCCTAACCCTGATGTCCCTGACCCTACACCTGATGTCTCCCTACGATATCCGGAGCCCTAAACCTGATGCCTTGACCCTAACCTGATGTCCTGAGCCGCTAACCCTGGATGTCCTGACCTAACCCTGGATGTCCTGACCCTAACCCTGATGTCTGACCCTTAACCTGATTGTGTCCTGACCTAACCCTGATATCCTGACCCTAACCCTGATGTAATTGACCGCTAACCGGCTGATATCTCCTACGCTGATCCTACCCCATGTCGACTAAGCCTGATGTCCTGACCCTAACCCTTGGATATCCCTGACCGCTAAACCCTGATGTGCGCTGACCCTAACCGCTGATGTCCTGACCCTAAAAACACCTGAGTGTAATGCCCTAACCCTGATGGCCTGACCCATAACCCTGATGTCCTGACACCTAACCCTCTGATGGAACTGGACCCTAATCCTGTATTTAATGAAGCCTAATCCTAACGTAATGACCCGCCAATCCTGATGTCCCTGACCCGTAACCCCTGATATAATGACTCTAAACCCACGTGATGTCCTGACCCTAACCCCTGATATAAGACTCTAACCCTGATGTGCCTGACCATAACGCCTGATGTCGACCTAACCCTGATTTAATCGACCCTAATCCTGATGTAATGACCGCTAAGTTCCTAACGTAGGATGCACCAATCGCTGATGTCCTGACGCCTAACCGCCTGATATAACGTGGACTCTACACTTCCTGATGGCCCTAACCTAATTCCCTGAGCTGACCCTAAACCTCTCATGTCCTGACCCTGAACCCTAATGTAACTGAACCCTAAACCCTGATGTCCGCATGAAGCCTAAGCCTGATGTAATGACCGCCTAACCTGATGTCCTGAACCTAACCTACTGTCATGTACCTTGACCCTAACATTGGTCCTACCCTAACCCTAATGTAAAGTGACCCTTACCCTGATGGTCCTGACCCTGAGACCCTCATGTGCCTGGACCCAACCCTAATGTAATGCCCTAACCCTGATGTCCTGACCCTAACGCCTGAATGTCCTGAACCGAACCCTAATTAATGACCCTAACGCCTGGAATGTCCTGAACCTAACCCTAATGTAATGACCCTAACCCTCATGTCCTGACCGCTAACCTAATGTAAATGACCCTAACCCTGATGTCCTGACCTAAACCCTAATGTAATGACCCTAACCCTGAGTTGTCCTGACCTAACGCTAATGTAATGACTGCCTAAGCCTGATGTCCTGACCCTAACGGCCTGATGTCCTGACCCTAACCCTTTCAATGTCCTAGCCTAACCCTAGAGTATATGACCCTAACCCTGAATGTAATGAACCCCTAACCCTGATGTCCTGACCTAACCCTAATGTACATGACCCTACACCCTGATGTCCTGACCCTCACCCTCATGTCCTGACCCTAACCTAAATGGTAATGACCCTAACCGCTGATTCCTGACCCTAACCCTCATGTCCTGACCCTAACCCCTGATGGTCCCCATCTGACCCTAACCCTGATGTCCTGACCCTAACCTTATGTCCTGAAACCTAACCCTAATGTAAATGACCCTAACCGTGATGGGTCCTGACCCTAACCCTAATGTAATGAACCCCTAACCCCTCATGTTGCCTGACCTAACCCTAATGTAAAATACCCTAACCGCTTGATGTCCTATTCACCCTGAATGTCCCTGACTTCGGCCTAACCCGATGTCCTGACGCCTAACCCTGATGTCACTGACCCTAAACCCTGATGTCCTGACCTAACCCTGATGTCTGACCCTAACCCTGATGTCCTGACCCTAACCCTGGATGTCCCTGACCACGTAACCCTGAATCCTGGACCCCTTAACCCTGATGTAATGACCCTAAACCCTGATATCCTGACCCTACCACTGACCGGCCCCTGAGTACCCTAACGCTGATGTCCTTGAGCCCTAACCCTTGATATCCTGACCCTAACCGCTCGGATGCTAAGATTGACCCTAACCCCTGACCTATCCTGACCCTAACCCTGATTACTCTCTGAGAAGTCCTGCCTAAGCCCTGATGTCCTGACCCTAACCCTGATGTCCTGACGCCTTAGGACCCTGCATGTCCTGACCCTACTGAGCCGACCCTAACCTGGCTACCTGACTCCTGAACCACTAGAGTCCTGACCCTAACCCTGATGTCCTGACCCGCTACTACCCATAGCCCGACTGTCCTAGACCCTAACACCTGATGTAATGACCCTAACCCTTGATGTCCTCAGACCATAACCTGATCGTTCCTGACCGCTAACCCTCGATAATGACCCTAATCCTGATGTATGACCCTGAATCCTTAAACGTAAATGACCCCAAGGTGCCTGATGTCACCTGACCTAACCCCTGATATAATGACTCCCTAACCCTGATGTCCTGACCCCTAAACGCCCTCATTGTCCCTGACCCTAACCTAAGTGTAATGACCCTAACCCTGATGTCCTGACTCCCTACCACCTCATGTCCTGACCCTAACCCTAAATGTAATGACCTAAGCCTGGATGTCCTGACCCTAACGCCTGCATGGTCCTGACCTAACCCTGCATGTCCCTGACCCTACCCCTAATGTAATGACAGCCTAACCTGATTGTAATGACCCACTACCCCTGATGTCCTGACCCTAACCCTGCTGATGATCCTGAACCTGAACCCTAATGTAATGACCCTAACCCTGATGTCTGAGACGCTAACCCTAATTGTAATGACCCTAACCCTCATGTCCTGACCCTAACCCTAATGTAATGACCCTGAACCCTGATGTAACCTGACCCTAAACCGCTAATGTACCTGACCCCTAACCCTGATGTCCTGACCCTAACCCTAGATGTAATGACCCTAAGCCTGATGTCCTGACCCTACCCTGATGTCTGCCCCTAACCCTCATGTCCTGACAACGCCTAACGCTAGGATGTTAATGACCCTAACCCTAGATGTAATGACCCTACCACCCTGATGTCCTGACCCTAACCCTGATGTCCCTGAACCTAACCCTAATGTAATGACCCTAACCCTGATGTCCTGACCCTAACCCTGATCGTTCCTGAACCTAACCCTAATGTAATGACCCTAACGCCTGATGTCCTGAACCTAACCCTAATGTAATGACCCTAACCCTCATGTCCCTGACCCTAACCCTAATGTTAATGACCGCTAACCCTGATGTCCTGCACCCTAACCCTCATGTCCTGACCCTAACCCTATGTAATTGACCCTAACCCTGAATGTCCTGAACCTAAGCCTGATGTGCTCAACCCTAACCCTAATGTAATGCCCCTAAACCCTGATGTCCTGACCCCTAACCCTCATGTCCTGAACCTAAGCCTGATGTGCTAACCCTTACTTACTCTGCCTTTGTAGACTACAGATGGAGCGTCCCAATAGTGGAGAACAGGAGAGTCGGTCAGTCCGCACTAAGGCTGCAGAGTCGAGGAGGCGGGGCTAAGTGACTTCTCTGGCGAAAACAGCGCTCTGAGTAAGAGACTTGGCAATGAAAAGTGACAGCTCAAACCGCATCCTGCTACAGTGCATCTGAGTCTTGCGGCAATGGGAAGTAGACAAGGCCCCAGATCTCTTTGTGCTGTTTTGCCAACTTGGTTGGCGATGACAATAACCTAGGAATTGGCACAACAGTCGTAATCCGATGCTCGGAAATGGCTAAGCTAGTTAGCCGGTGGTGCGCCAGCTAATAGCATTCAATCGGTTACTTTCACGTCGCTTGTGGAGACCGCTTGAAGTAGTGGGTTCCCCTTGCTCGTGTCAAGGGCCGCGGCCTTTGGACGATGGTAACGATTGCCTTCTCGTGGTGAGCTGGTTGTTGATGTGTGGCAGAGGGTCCCCTGGTTCGTGCCCGGCGTCGGGGCGAGGGGACGGACTAAAAGTTTAACTGTTACAACACACAAACAGTTCTGGGACCGAACCAGGCTAACGTGAAAGGTACTAAACGTACCTCAGGGCTGTGCACAGGCCTTTCAGGGGCAGGTGCTCAAACTACCCCCCCTCCCCCCTTCTTGAAATTCATAACATACCAACTGCATTAAGGCAAAAGGGAAGTAGAATTGTGTTTAATTTGTTACAAAATTGCTCAACTTCTCTTTTAGTGGCACTACTGCAAAATGTGGTAAAATTCCGAAATTATGTTCAGGAGCTTGTAAAGAAGAATTCCCTGTAGCGTATTTTTATTCTTCCTCTTTTTCCTCTCGCTCCCTCCTCCTCCCTCCTCCTCCCTCCCTCTTCCACCTTCCTCCCTCCTTCCTCGTCCCTCCTCCTCACAACCCCACCATCCATACCTCCCTCTTCCCCCGTCGTCATCCCTCCTCAATCCATCCATCCTCCTCACACTTCCTCCCTCTCTTCCCTCCCTCCCTCCTTCCTCCTCCCACCCTCCTCGCTCTCCCTCCTTCCTCCTCCCACCTCCTCCCTCCCTCTTCCTCCCACCTTCCTCCCTCCTCCTCCCTCCCTCTCCTCTTCTCCTCTCCCACCCTCCTCCCTCCCCTCCCTCTCCCTCCTTCCTCCTCCCACCCTCTTCCTCCCACCTTCTCCCCTCCTCCTCCCTCCTCCCTCTCCCTCCTTCCTCCTCCCACCCTCTAGGAAGAAACCTAGAGAGGAACCAGGCTATGAGGGGTGGCAGTCCTCTTCTGGCTGTGCCGGGTGGAGATTAATAACAGAACATGGCCAAGATGTTCAAATAGCCAAGATGTTCAAATGTTCATAAATGACCAGCATGGTCAAATAATAATAATCACAGTAGTTGTCGAGGGTGCAGCAAGTCAGCACCTCAGGAGTAAATGTCATTTGGCTTTTCATAGCCGATCATTAAGAGTATCTCTACCGCTCCTGCGGTCTCTTGAGAGTTGAAAACAGCAGGTCTGGGACAAGGTAGCACGTCCGGTGAACAGGTCAGGGTTCCATAGCCGCAGGCAGAACAGTTGAAACTGGTGTTCATTCCTAGGGTCCTGAGCTTGGTAATGAGCTTGGTATGGGACTATGTTGTTGAACGCTGAGCCTTAGTCAATGAACAACATTAGTTTTTATTTTGTCCAGGTGAGTGAGGGCAATCTGGTGTGCAATAGAGATTGCGTCATCTGTGGATCTGTTGGGGCGGTATGCGAACTGGAGTGGGTCCCAGGGTGTCTGGGATGATGGCGTTGATGTGAGCCATGACCAGCCTTTCAAAGCATTTTATGGCTATAGATGTGAGTGCTACTGTTTGTTTGTCATTTAGGTAGGTTACCTTGGTGTTTTTGGGGCACGTGGTCTATGGTCGTCTGCTTGAAACAAGTTGGTATTACAGACCAGGATCAGGGATAGGTTTAAAATGTCAGGGAAGACACCTGCCAGCTGGTCAGCGAAAGCTCTGAGTATGCTTCCTGGTATTTCGTCTGACCCTACGGCCTTACAAACGTTTAACCTGTTTAAAGGTCTTACTCATATCGGCTACGGAAAGCGACATCACAGAGTCTTCCGGGAAATGCTTGTGCTCTCATGCGTGGCTCAGTGTCTTGAAGCGAGCACGGAAAGCATTTAGCTCGTCTGGTAGGCTCGAGTACCTCTGGGCAGCTCCCCGCTGGGCTTCCCTGAGTAATCTGTGACAGTTTGCATGCCCTGCCACATCTGTCGAGCAGCATCAGAGCCGGCTTAGTAGGATTCGATCTTAGTCCTGTATTGACGCTTTGCCTGTTTGATGACTCGTCGTAACAGGATTCCTTATGTTCCTTGAAAGCGACAGCTCTAGCCTTTAGCTCAGTGCAGATGTTGCCTGAACCACAATCACTGTGGAACATTGTTACCATGACTGAGAGTGTGTTTTGATGTGTCTGTGCCATTAGGTTGTGATGTGTCTGTTGTCCCTAGGTCAGTGAGCAGATATTGTCTGTGGATGTGATATCTGTGTCTGTGATGTGTTTGTTGTCCCTAGCAGACCCTGTCTGTGGATGTGATACCTGTGTCTTTGATGTGTCTGTTGTCCCTGGGTCAGTAAGCAGTTCCAGGCCCTGTCAGAGCAGCTGTCTGTGGTTGGTGGTTGTGTTGTGTCAGTGGTTGCTGGTTGTGTTGTGTCTGTGGTTGTGATGTGTCTGGGGTTGGTGGTTGTGATGTGTCTGTGGTTGGTGGATAGTACTGTGACTATATATATGATAGTACTGTGACTAGATATATGATAGTACTGTGACTAGATATATGATAGTACTGTGACTAGATAGATGGATAGTACTGTGACTAGATGAAGGGAGAGAGGATTCCTCGCCCGGGCCACACGCGCATGTTGCTGTACTAGATCCTCAGTGGATTACTCTCCGTGACCTCACATACCTTATGTATTTCACGTCACCTTGCTCGTCACTCCCACCGCATCACTCTCTCTCATAGTACTCGCTTCACCTAGATTACTCGAATGGTCATACGTTTTTCCCCCTCCTCGTGACCTTCAGTCACTATCCACCTGTATTCTTAGTACTGTCGACCTAGACTATTGAACTAGTACTTCTCTCCCCTCGTCCTTTCGCTCCCTCTCTTCCCCCCTCCCCGCCTCGGTCGTACAGACTACGAGCTGGTGCATTCAGTACCCTTCCTTCCTGTGCACTAGCATTCTAGCGATGATAGTACTGTGACTAGAGATGGATATCACTGCTGACAGATAGTTCACTAGTCTCGGTACTACGAATTGATGTCACTGGACATCATGATAGTACTGTGACTAGATAGATGGAAAGTAACTTGTGACTAGATATATGGAAAGTACCGCGTGACTAGATATATGAAAGTACTGTGACTAGACAGCATTGGATAGGTACTGGTGACTAGAGTAGATGGATAGCAATGTGACTAGATAGATGGATAGTAACTGTGACTAGATATTATGATAGTAACTCGTGACTAAATATCGATTTTGGGTACCTAGCTCTTACTCCGTCGAACCCTCCTTTCTCCTCGTCCAAACTCTATGCACTCATACCCCTGGATCACATTCTCACTCCTCGTGCATCTCAGATCCAGATGGATACTACTCGTTTGACCTAGATAGACTGGCATATCTCAATGCTCGATCTAGATTCCACGTCACTGCGTCACTATCGCTATTCTCCTTCGCCAGCCCTCTCTCCAGTACTTCCTCAGGTCTCTCGCTGTACTCGCTTCTGCTTTTTGTCGCCTGTCTGCCCATGCTTGCAGGCCAAGAGGGTCGCCGCCCTTGCTGCTCGCGTGCCCTCCTCTCTGGAGCGCTCACTCCTCATCTTAAGCTCGATTAAATGTAGCCATCGACGCATTTAGCTCTCTTCAGGGCTACTGTTTGACCGTTCTGGCAGCCCTGTCAGAGCTCCTCTCAGTACTTCCCTTATCGTCCTGTTCCTCCGCTTTGCTACATGCGGGCCTCACTGCCCCCTCTCCCTCTCTCCCCCTTCGCTGCACTGTCCAAAGGTGTTACTCGTGAACCTCCGCGACCCTCCTTCTCGAACACCCCGTCGCCCAATCCCGTAGTGACACAAGGGTCGGCCGAAGCTATAGATGCGGTCGTGTTGCACGCGACGCTTCGGAGGTGTTTTAGCCTGGACCGCTCTCTACGGTCGGCCCTGAGCTCTCGGCTGGGGCAGTTCTCGGGTGTGGCTCGAGTGGTCGACGCACCGTTGTGGTGCGCTATTCCTTCCGCGCGCTCGCTGTAGCGGATCAGTCGTGACTCGACGCTGCACGGGGCTCGGCGATGCTTGTCGGGGCTGAGCAGCGAGGCATCGCTGGTTGCCCGGTCGAAATTGCGGAGGCGCTGAGGAGTGGGTGTTGTTCTCTATCGTTTGCATTTCAGGGTTGGTGTTCGCGTGCTCTTTGGGTTGGTTTGATTCCAGGGCTTCTGTCGTTGGCGTTCTGTGCGCTCTCTTCACTGGGTCCTGTATATCCTCGCTGCTTCCTCTGTCTGGGCTTGGGCCCCTCTCTGCTGATCACTACAGGCCGTCTCGTGCTCCGGCGCTCTGCGTCGTCCTCTGGTTGATCTCTACCTTAGGGCTTCTCTGTGCGTCTTGGGCTTTCTGCGTCTCCTTGTACCTCACCCTCTCTCACCGTCGTTCTGGCGCAGATCCCTCTCGCGTCCTGTCAATTGTCCTTTTTCACGTCCGCGTCTTGCGGTCCCCTGGGTCTCTGATTCTCCTCTTAGGGTTTCGTCCGTCCGCGCGCTCTTGTGGCTGTGTTAGAGTTCCACACCCCATACTTGACAGTGGAATAGTATACCCTCCCCACTGGTCCTACCTCAGCTCCTCCCTTTGTCTCTCGTTGATCGCCTCCCTTTGCTCCCTTCCTCTCGTCATCCTCGCCCACATCGGTCCCCTTCTGGCCTTCTTTCCCTCCTCTTTCTCCCTTGTCTCCTTCTCTCATCTCGCTCCTTCCGCCTCCCTCCTCTCTCTCCTCCTCCTCCCTCTCTCCCTCTCTTCCATTCTCTGCCGTTCTCTTCTTTTTCTCTTCTTTTCTCTCTCTCACCTTTTCCTCCACTATTATATCTCTTCTCCCCCACCCTTCTGTCCTTCATTCTCCTCCCTCTCTTCGCCTCTCCCTTCGCTCCCTCGTTCCTCCTCTTGTCACTCTCTCTATCCTCCCTCCCTCTTTCCTCTCCCTTCTGCCTCCATCATCACTGCTTCATCTCTCCTCCATCCTGCTTGTCATTCTCCTCTCTTCCTCTCTCCTCTTTCATTCTCATCTCTCTCCTCCTCCTCTGTCATTAATCGTCTCTCTCGCCTCCTCCTCTTGTCAATTCTCTCTCTCTCCTCCCTCTCTGTCATTCTCTCTAACTCTCTCTCCCTGCTACTGTCCATTCTCTCTGCTCGCCTCCTCTGCTCCACTCTCTCTACCTTCTCGTCCTTCTCCTTAATCTCTCCTATTCTCGTCTCCTCCTCTCCACTCCTCTCTCTTCCCTGTCTTTCCTCCTTCGCCATCACTTATCCTCTCTCCTTCCCTCCCTCTCTTTGTCCACATTCCCTCTCTTCCTTCTCCTCCTCTCTCCTCTTCCTCTCCCCTTCTGTCCCTTCTTTCCCTTCTCTTCTCTCCCTCCCCTCCTCTCGTCATTCTTCCCCTTTCCCTCCCCTCCCCCTGCATTTCCAGTCCTTCTCATCGCTCTCTCTCTCTCCCCTCCCTCCGCTCTTGTCTTTCTCTCTCTCTCCTCCTCCCTTCTGTCCTTCCTACCCCTCTTCTTCCTCCATCCTTTCTCTCGCTCTTTCCTTTTCCCCTTCTTGTCCTTCTCTTCTCTCTCTCTCCTCTCCACCCGGGTTACCCTCTGTCCTCTCTCAATCCTTTCGTCTCTTGCTCCATATTCCTCCATGCACTGGCATAGTTCATTCAGGTAGCCTGGATTTACTTCTACCTACATCCATTACACTCCAAGATCAACAGATTAATGGACACTCCATCGGTCTGAGGTCTTGCGCCGACTCCCCTCACTAATATGTCATAATTCAAACTCATCGAGGAAGATCGCAGCTGGCACACGTGCTTTCTGTTGGAGCTTCTCGGGCGACTTGCAGGTTCAAATCTCAACCCATCACTGATAGAGCAAGGCATTATGCTCATCGTCTGTGGATAGGGGTTTCGTGCCATGCTCTTGCTTGATTCTAGTAATACATCTAATCCTAAACATAGAGAAGAGGCAGGGCCACCAGTCGCTTGTCGATGTGCCCTCGGGATTCATGTAACAATCTAGCTCCTCACAATCCCAAGTGAGAACCGATGAGGTATCTGGGGGTTTGCCAGTACGTCGGTACTCAGTTCGCTTGGCATCTACTTCAGTCAGTCTTCTCCTCAGGAGATCATGGCATCGCACTACTCCCCATCAATCTACCTGATCCATTCCTCTTCATCCTCTCTTATTCACTCCTCCTCCTGTCATTCTTTCTCCTCCTCATCTCTGCTCATATTTTAGGGCTTCGTATCTCGCTCTAACCTCCGCTCCTTAATGTACGTACCCCTCCGCTACCTTGCTGTCAATTCCTCCCTTGCGTTCACTACACCCAGTCACGTTGTTTATAAGAGTGTCGATCTTCAGGGTTTGCACTCCATCCTCTCTTGGGCTCGCACTTACCTCTCGATCCCTACCTACCTCTCCTAGTTCGCCTCCCCATCTCTTTCTTACAGGTCGATCATAAATTTCCTCCCCTCGTCTTGCTCTCTCTTCTCCCTCCTCTGTCCTCTCTCCTCCCTCCGTCAGTCCTTCGTCTCTCTCTCTCCCTCCCCCTGTCTTCTCGTCTCTCTCCTACCTCCTCTGTCTCTCTCCTCCCCCTCTGTCTTGCTCTCTCTCTACCCTCCCCTGTCATTCTGCTCTCTGCTCTCCCTCTGCTGTCCTTCTCTCTCTCTCCTTCCTCCTGTCCATTCTTCTCTCTCCCCGCCTGTCATTCTCCTCTCTCTCTCCCCCCTGTCAATTCTCTGCTCTCTATCCTGCCCCTCTCTGTCAATTCTCTTCTCTCCTCCCTCCTCTGTCATGTCTCTCTCTCATCCCCCTCTGTCCTCTCTCCTCCTCCTCAGGTCCTCTCTCTGTCCTCCTCCCTCCCGCTGTCCTTCTTCTGCTCTCTCCTCCCTCTCTGTCCTTCCTCGTCTCCTTCCGTCTGTCAGTTTGTTCTCTCTCCTCCCTCCCCTGTGCCTTCTCTTCTCTCCTCCGCTCCTCTGTCATTCACCTCTCTCTCTCCCCCCTCTCTGTCATTCTCTCTTCTCTCGCCCCCTCTGGTCCATTCTTCTCTCTCCTCCTCCTCTGTCCTCTCTCTCTCTCCTCCCTCCTCTGTCATTGCTCTCTCCTCCTCCTCAGTCCTTGCTCTCCTGCCTCCCCTGTCCTTCTCTCTCTCTCCTCCCTCCCGCTGTCCTTCTCTCTCTTCCTCCCTCCTCTGTCCTCTCTCTCTCTCCTCCTCTCTGTCATTCTCTCTCGTCCCTCCTCATCCTTCTCTCTCCCTCCTCCTGTCCTTCTCTCTCTCTCCTCCCTCCCTGTCCTCTCTCTCTCTCCTCCTGCCCTGTCTTTCTCTCTCTCTCCTCCCTCCCTGTCCTTCTCTCTCTCCTCCTCCCTCCCTGTCCTCTATCTCTCTCCTTCCCTCCCCTGTACTTTCTCTCTCTCTCCTCCCTCCTCAGTCCTTAACTCGTCTCCTCTCTCAGTCCTTCTCTATCCTCCCTCCCTGTCTTCTTCGTCTCTCTCCTCCTCCAGTCTGCTCCTTCTTCTCTCCTCCCTCCTCAGTCCTTCTCTCTCCCTCCCTCCCCTGGTCCCTTCTCTCTCTCTCCTCCCTCCCCTGTCTTGCTCCTCTCTCTCCTTCCCCTGTCTTGCTCTCTCTCTCTGCCTCCCTCCTCAGTCCTTCTGCTCTCCTCGCCTCCTCTGCCTTCATCTCTCTCGTCCTCCCTCGCTTCAG
>NW_019943978.1:51388-54315 GCF_002910315.2 Salvelinus sp. IW2-2015 | reverse complement strand
GCTAGATATAGCTGATAGTACTGTGATCTAGAGTAGATGGATAGGTACTGCGTGACTTAGATATATGATAGTACTGTGACTAGATATATGATAGTCACTGTGACTAAGATAGATGGATAGTACTGTGACTAGATATATGATAGTACTCGTGACTAGATATATGATAGTACTGTGACTAGATAATAATGATAGTACTTGTGACTAGATAGAATGGATTAGTACTGGTGACTAGATATATGATAGTACTGTGCTAGATATATAGATAGTACTGTGACTAGATAAGATGGATAGTATCTGTGACTAGATATATGATAGTACTTGTGACTAGATATAGTGATAGTGACTGTGACTAGATAGATGGATAGTACTATGACTAGATAATGGATAGTACTGTGACTAGATATATGGAAAGTACTGTGACAACTCAGATGGAAGTAACTGTGACTAAATAATGTGATAGTAACTGTGACTAGATATATGATAGTACTGATGATATAGATATGTACTTGATAGTAACTGTGACTAGATAGATGGATAGTACTGCGTGACTAGATATATGCATGAGTAAACTGTGACGTAGATATACGTGCAATAGTACTGTGTGACTAGATAGATGGAATAGTACTTGTGACTAGATATATGATAGTACTGGTGGACTAGATATATGAAGTACTGTGACTAGATAGATGGATAGTACTGTGACTAGATAGATGATAGTACATGGGACTAGATATTATGATAGGTATCTGTGACTAGATATATGATAGTTACTGTGACTAGGATAGATGGAAGTACTGTGGACTGATATCATGGAAAGTACCGTGACTAGATAATATGGAAAGTACTGTGACTAGACAGATGGATAGTACTGGTGACTAGATGATGGATAGGCAATGTGGACTAGAATAGATGGAAGTACTGTGACTAGATTATATGATAGTACTGTGACTAAATAGATGGATAGTTACGTGTGACTGATATATGGAGAAGTACCTGTGACTAGATATTATGGAAAGTACTTGTGACTAGACAGATGGATAGTACTGGTGACTGAGATAGATGGATATCAATGTGCTAGATAGATGATAGACTGCAGCTCCAGACTCTAGGCTGGTTACTGTTGTTTGGGTTGGCATTGCAGGCCAGAGAGGGTGGTGCTGCTGGGTCAGTTGGAGGACTTGTTTAACGATTTAGTAGAGAGCAATTTAGCACAGGCTACTGTTGACGTTGGCAGCCTGCAGAGTCCTTCAGAACCTTTACAGCCGTCGGTAAGGCGATGCCACCAGGTGTATGGAAGGACTACAGACACCGGCCAATTAGAAAAGGGGCGAGGAGTGGGTGGTGAGGAGTGGAGGTGGAAGGGAGAGGTGGGGATTGGGGGGATTGGGGGGTGGGGAGATAGATCCTTCTTTCCATTCAGTGGTGTAAAGTACCTAACTAGTTTTTAGTGGTATCTGTACTTACCTATTTATATTTTTGACAACTTTTACTTTTACTTCACTACATTCCTAAAGAAAATAATGTACTTTTTACTCCATACATTTTCCCCCTAACATATAAAAGTACTCATCACATTTTAGTTTTTAGAAAGACAGAGAAAATGGGCCAATTCACAGACTTATCRAGAGAACATCCCTCGTCATCCCCAACTRYCTCTGATCTTCAYATGTAAATGATGTCTGAGTGTTGGACTGTGCCCCTGGYTATCTGTAATATAAGGAATTTGAAATTATTTATACTTTTAAGTATGTATTGTCACAGATCCTTCTAGAACATTCATCACGCACACACCTGGCCCTTATTCCCACTGATTAGTACTTGTATAAGTGGGCCCTTTGGTTTTCCTTGTCTGTCGATTATTGTTACAATGTCCGTTGGTGCGTGTGTGTACCTGTGCTGTGTGTTTTGGGCTTTCGTGCCATTGTGGATTGCGCAGATGATTACGGGTGTCACGATCGTCGTAACTTTGAGGAACAGAGGACCAAGGCGCAGCGTGAGAGAAATACATCTTCTTTTATTATGAAGACGAACAAACGAACAAAACAACAAACAGACGACCGTGAAGCTGTTCAAACAAATAGTGCTGACTCACCTCTCCCCCCCCACCTTCTCCCTCATTCCTCTCCTCCCACCTCCTCCCTCCTCCTCCTCCCCCACCTCTCCCCCATTCCTCCTCCCCACCTGTCCTTCATACCTCCCCCACCTCTCCCTCATACCTCCTCCCCCACCTCTCCTTTCCTTCCCTCCCCCACCTCTCCCTCATACCTCCTCCCTCCACCTCTCCTAACCTCCTCCCATCCCCAGTTGGTTCCTTCTGAAAGAAGAGGGGTTCCACCATGAGACACACAGGCAGGCAGCTCATCCCTCCTCTGCCCCCTTCCCCTCCTCCTCTGCCCTCTGCCCTCCTCTACCCTCCTCTTCCCTCCTCCCTCCTCTGCCTCTCCTCCCTCCTCTACCCTCCCTCCTCCCTCCTCTACCCTCCCTCCTCCCCTCCTCTGCCTCCTCCCTCCCTCTGCCCTCCTCCCTCCTCTGCCCCCTCCTCCTCTGCCCTCCTCTCCCTCCTCCCTCCTCTGCCTTTCTCCTCTGCCCTCCCTCCTCTGCCCCCCTCTTCTCTCTTCCTCCCTCCTTCCTCCTCTGCCCTCCCCTCCTCCCTCCTCCCTCCTCCCTCCCCTTCCCTTCCTCTCCTCCCCTCCTCCTCCTCCTCTCCCCCGTCCCCCCCGTCTCCCTCCTCCCTCCCCCCCTCCTCTCTTCTCCCTCTCTGCCCTCTGCCCTCCTCTTCTCTCCTCCTCTCCCTCCTCTGCCCCCCCCTTCCCTCCTCCTCCCTCCTCTTCCCTCCCTCCTCTGCCCTCCCTCTACCCTCCTCTTCCCTCCTCTCTCCTCTGCCCTCCCTCCTCCCTCCTCTGCCCTCCTCCTCCCTCCTCTTGCCT
>NW_019943978.1:38068-44062 GCF_002910315.2 Salvelinus sp. IW2-2015 | reverse complement strand
CTGACACTAAAACACTACACACTAAACATACACACTAAACGATACAAACACTAAACACTACACACTAAACACTACACACTAAACACTACACACTAAACACTACACATAACCACTACAACACTAAAACACTACACACCTAAAACAAACAACACTAACACTACACACTAAACACCTACACACTATACACAACTTAAACACTACACACTAACAATACACTACACACTAAACACTACCACACTAAAACACAACCACTAAACAGCTACACACTAACACTAACAACACTAACCACTACAGCACTAAACCACATACGACACTAAACACTACACACTAAACACTCACACTAAACACTACACACTAAAAAACACTACAGCACTAAACATGACACAACTAAACACTACACACTACACACTAAACACGTAAACACTACACCTAACACAGCAAACACTACACACTAAACAACTACAGCACTAAAACACTACACACTAAACACTACACATCAAGAGCACTACTACACTAAACAGTAACAGCGTAACACCTACACACAAACCACTACACTAAAACACTACACAGCTAACCACACAAACTAAAACACTACACAGCTAAACACTAACACTAAACACTACAAGCACGTAACACTAAAGACGTACACACTAAACACTACACACTAAACAACTACAACTTAAACACTGACACACTAGCACTCACACTAAAACACTACAACTAACATAAACAATAGAACACTACAAGCTAAACCTACACATAGACATTACCCACAAAACAGCCTACTGTCTATGGCTTGCCTTTAAATATGGCTCCCAATCCAGAGACAAAGAATGACCAGCTGGTCCTCTGATTGAGAAACGCCATTCGGCCAAGCATAGACCCTTTACCTATACACCTGCCACTCAACACAAACCATACACTCCCTAGTAACACATACAGACCTCCCCAGACGAGAACAACTACACCACACATCCCCCCATTTCAACCCTGAACTCACTAAGAATTACAGAAAACAAAGAAACTAAGGCCAGGGCGGTGACAACCGGGTTCTCGTCCGTGTGTTATTTCTTTTCGAGGTACGTCCTCGCTCTTTTGGTATGGGTTTGCGGCTGTAATAAAAAACTATTCCACATTCCAGGCGTCTGTCTCCCGATCCTATCATGACCAACATAAGCAATATATTAGCACTACGTAAATATACTTTAAAACAAACATAGCTGTCTGGAACTTTTACTTCAAGTAGTATTTTAAACTGTGTACTTATACTTTTAGTTGTCATTTTTCTATTACGAGTATCTATAACCTTTTTACTCAACATCATGAAAATCTGAATAACCATTTCAACCACTCGCCTTATGTCCCTTAATTCCGTTTCTCTCTCCTCATTCCTCTGCCCGCCGTTTGCCTCTCTCTCTCTCATTCTCTCCCCTTCTCTCTCTCTCTCCTCTCTCTCGTCTCTTCTCGTCTCCGCTGTCTCTCTCCTCTCTCTCTCGATTCTCGTCCACCCCCCCCGTGTCTCCCGTCCCTGCTCTCAGCCTGACCTGACTGTGCTTCACGATTCTGAACCCATGAACCAGGTCTCCCACGAACCAGGTCTCCTTGAGAGGTTTGTTTATCTCTGTGGGATCTCTGGTTTAAAATCCCTCCCTCCTCCCTCCTCCGCCCTCACTCACTCTGGATGTGCTGACACTACAACATTATCCCTCCAGATAACACTGACCAACGATATAGGTCCTATAGGTGGAGAGAAGTATTCCATGCACCAATAACATTTGATTTGAATTTGAAGTCAGCAGAACTGAAGGTAGAGGGTCCAATTACATGTTTGCTGTGACCTTTTTCCAATTGAAAATGAAAGTCCGTGACAGAGAGCATTTCATGGTGTATCGATGTACGCTGAGAGACGGGAAAGCAAGTTCAGGGAGTGAATACATTTAATAAATGAATAAACAAAACAAGAAAAACCAACAGCGCACTGACATGGAACGGCAACAATGGCGACTGGGGAAGAAACCAAAGGGGAGGGACATATAAAGGACAGGTAATCAAGGAGGTGATGGAGACCAGGTGAGTATCATTATGCGCCTAACGCTGGTGACAGGTTTGCGCTCTAACGAGCAGCCTGGTGACCTAGAGGCCGGAGAGTGGAGTACACGTGACAGTGACTGTGCCGCCAGTTTACCTTCATTTCACTGGATGGGGCTGGTTAGTACGATGCAGTCCATGTCTCTTGGTCTTGGTATCAGCTGTTCTGGTGTCCATCTCTAGTTCCAAGCCTCAGTGAGCTCCTGTACCATGGCCCCTCCTTGTTCCTCGTCTCTCTGTTCATCCTCTCCTCCTCCCTCGTGGTCCTGCTAGGTGGAGGGTCTCCAGCGGGATCTCTAGGAGGTGGAGGAGGGTCGTGATGCGGGGCAGAGGGAGCCTATCGAGGCCCTGTTCGAGGCCTTGTTGTATATAGCCTTGTTATATTCTACTTCCTGTATATAGCCTTGTTATATTCTACTTCCTGTATATAGCCTTGTTATATTCTACTTCCTGTATATAGCCTTGTTATATTCTACTTCCTGTATATAGCCTTGTTATATTCTACTTCCTGTATATAGCCTTGTTATATTCTACTTCCTGTATATAGCCTTGTTATATTCTACTTCCTGTATATAGCCTTGTTATATTCTACTTCCTGTATATAGCCTTGTTATATTCTACTTCCTGTATATAGCCTTGTTATATTCTACTTCCTGTATATAGCCTTGTTATTTTCTACTTCCTGTATATAGCCATGTTATTTTCTACTTCCTGTATATAGCCTTGTTATTTTCTACTTCCTGTATATAGCCATGTTATTTTCTACTTCCTGTATATAGCCTTGTTATTTTATACTTCCTAAGACACTGCATCTCAGTGCTAGAGGCGTCACTACAGACCCTGGTTAGATTCCAGGCTGTATCACAAGTAAATAATAATTTGTTCTTAACTGGCTTGCCTAGTTTAAATAAAGGTTAAATAAAAAGAAGTGATATGCAACTTTGAACAAAGGGTCTCCAATGAGCACAGGGGGTTTAAAAGTTGTGTATGTCACCGGATCTCAACCCAATTTGAACACTTAGAGGAGAGTCTGGAGGGGCACCTGAGACAGCGTTTYCCACCACCATCAACAAAACACCAAATGATGGAATATCTGGTGGGGAAAATGGTGTCGGTATCCCTCCAATAGAGTTCCAGACACTTGTAGAAGCGATGCCTATTCCAGCAGCTAAGAGAAACCATTGTGGAATTTGTGATATATGCACCACATTTCTCACACAGCTCGGGCAAGTGTTTTTAGCTATTGAGCCATCACAGATTTGTGATATATGCACCACATTTCACACATAGCCAAGGCAAGTATTTTTAGTCATCACAGATTTGTGATATTAACCCCCTGGTGGCCATTTCCAATATGGCCGCAATTCAGCTCCACGGGGCTTTATTGGACAGGTGTCACATGACCATCTTCCTATAAATAATAGGTATATACAGCCCAATGATGGCTTAAAATGTTTCAGGGGGTCTGGAGAACACAATAGGGGATGGCCCAAGTATGCCATACATACACTACTTGATCAAAAGTATGTGGACACCTGCTCTTCAAACATCTCATTCCAAAAATCATGGGTATTAATATGAAGTTGGTCCCCCCGACTTTTCCTGCTATAACAGCCTCCACTCTTCTGGGAAGNCTCTTCTGGGAAGGCTTTCCACTAGATGTTGGAACATTCCTGCTATAACAGCCTCCACTCTTCTGGGAAGGCTTTCCACTAGATGTTGGAACATTGCTGTGGGGACTTGTTTCCATTCAACCACAAGAGCATTAGTGAGGTCGGGCACTGATGTTGGGCGATGTTACTATCGATCGTTCCCCAACAGATTTCACTTGTGTTCCCGAATTAAGCACTGGGGTAGCTGCACGAACAGGGTCGGCGAGCCCATGGCATACAGAGTTTGAGTGGAATATCACGAGAGCATGCTCCTCAAACAGCGGAAACTGTGTGAAGTGAAATAAGTGTTATATTTACATAACAGCTGCTCGTATTAAATCACAGCTCTGCTATAATTCTGAAGTAACCTAACCCGCGGAAAAATTGAAAAACAGATCGGAGGGAAAGTGTGCCGCCTCCATTCGCTATTGAAGTGCACGCGGTTTACGTGTCTTTTCCCCCAATGCTCCTGTTCCTGCCCAATTGATAATACTAATTTTACATATTATATAGACAAGATTCAATTGAGAATACTCGGCGGTGTGAAAATATGATCACTTTGATGAAAGAACAGCTGTGAATGATCGGCTATGAAAAGCCAAGTGACATTTACTCCTGAGGTGCTGACCTGTTGCACCCTCGACAACCACTGTGATTATTATTATTTGACCCTGCTGGTCATCTATGAACGTTTGAACATCTTGGAGAACAATCTGGCCTTAACAGCCATGTCCTGTTATAATCTCCACCCGGCACAGCCAGAAGAGGACTGGCCACCCCTCAGAGCCTGGTTCCTCTCTGGGTTTCTTCCTAGGTTCTGGCCTTTCTAGGGAGTTTTTCCTAGCCACCGTGCTTCTACACCTGCATTGCTTGCTGTTTGGGGTTTTAGGCTGGGTTTCTGTATAACACTTTCTGACATCAGCTGATGTAAAAAAGGGTTTTATAAATACATTTGATTGACTGTGCAGCCTGAGGCAAGGAACAGAGCGAAAGTTTTTTCCCACAAATCTTCAAGAGCCTATAGTAGCATGCAGCCCATATATGTTTTGATTTCTAAGACAATCTAAGGTTTGTATCATTCACAACTAAAGTTGCCAAATAACTCTAAGTCTAGAATATAGGACCTGTTTCTGTAACGGCTCTCGTCGGTGGAAGGAAGAGTGGACCAAAGCGCAGCRTGGAAAGTGTTCATGATATTTATTTTTCTTGAAACACTCAAACAAAAATAATAATAAATCCAAAAACGAAAGCGAACAGTTCCGTCATGCACAGACACTAAATAGAAAATAACACCTCACAAAACCCAAATGGAAAATCACAACTTATATATGATCCCCAATCAGAGACAACGATAGACAGCTGCCTCTGATTGGGAACCACACTCGGCCAAAACAACAAAGAAATAGAAAACATAGAGTTTCCCACCCGAGTCACACCCTGACCTAACCAAACATAGAGAATAATAAGGAACTCTAAGGTCAGGGCGTGACAGTTTCAAATGATCACTTTTTGAAAAAGTATCCCTTT
Organism: Salvelinus sp. IW2-2015; assembly: GCF_002910315.2. Taxonomy (NCBI): domain Eukaryota; kingdom Metazoa; phylum Chordata; class Actinopteri; order Salmoniformes; family Salmonidae; genus Salvelinus; species Salvelinus sp. IW2-2015. The sequence continues at coordinate 38,795 of NW_019943978.1, read as the reverse complement.
ATGTTTTATTTAGCTAAGTTCAATTATATTCTTCTTACTATAAAATCATATGAAATAAAATAATATCACAKGACTTATAAGCATTTCTTGTCTGCTAAATGAACAAGCCTACAGCCTAATGGCACGGAGCGTAGCCAGATAACATACAGTAGGACCAACTCATATTCTGTTCTTCTGAAATACATTTTCTAAATATCATAATGTTTCTTTTAGATCTGACTAAAATTAATAATGGATTTATTGTAATGGTGTATATTAAAATGATTTATTAGACTGTTTATGTAGATGTTACAAAGGCTTGGAGATTATCAACTTGTTTATGTTAATTAACGGTCAATTGCCGAGACCGGCGGWATTTTGCGTGACAATGATCGACTGTCAGATTTTCATGACCACAACAGACCTACTCAGGAACATTCAATGTCGTCTTGGTAAGCAACTCCAGTGTATATTTGGCTTTGTGATTTAGGAACTCGTCCTGCTGAAAGGTTCATTTCTCTCCCAGTGTCTGTTGGAAAGCAATCTGAACCTGGTTTTCCTCTGGGATTTATGACCAGAGCCCAAATGGCTATTCCCTATGTAGTGCCTGGTGAAAAGTAGTGTACCCTATCCGCTATGTAGTGCATGGTGAAATGTAGTGCACCCTATTCCCTATGTAGTGCCTGGTGAAAAGTAGTGCACCCTATTCCCTATGTAGTGCCTGGTGAAAAGTAGTGCACCCTATTCC
>NW_019943978.1:31939-37991 GCF_002910315.2 Salvelinus sp. IW2-2015 | reverse complement strand
GCACCCTATTCCCTTGTAGTGCCTGGTGAAAAGTAGTGCACCCTATTCCCTATGTAGTGCCTGGTGAAAAGTAGCTGCACCCTATTCCCTATGTAGTGCCTGGTGAAAAGTAGTGCCACCCTATCCCTATGTAGTGGCCTGGAAAAGTAGTGCACCCAGCTCCCTATGTAGTCCTGGATGCAAGTAGGGCACCCTATCCCTATGTAGTGCCTGGTGAAAAGTAGTGCACATGTGAGACTCAATCTGAGTGAATAAGGGGGACTTCACAATGGCAGCACTCTCCAGAACGGATGGAAAGCCCGGTGTAAACCTAAATATGTAAGCTCTCCAGTAACAGGGCTGGAAGCCCTGGTCTGAAACTAAATATGGTATAGCTCTCCACCAGCGAAGTTGTAACTAAAGGTACTCACAAGGCTGAAAGCCCTGGTGACAAACCTAAAGCGGGTAGCTCTCCCAGGAACACAGGGCTGGAAAAGCCCTGGGTAAACCTAAAAGGATGTGAGCTTACACAGGACAGGGCTGGCAACAAGCCTGGGTGTAAACTACATGTGGTACCTCTCCAGGTAACCAGGGCTGAAATCCATGGCGTACAACTTAAAGATCAGGATAGCCTCCAGAACAAGCTGAAACACCTGATGTAAACCTAAATGATGGCTAGCTCCTCCAGGAACAGGGGCTGGAAACCCTGGCTTGTACCTAAACTATGGTAGCTTCCAGAAAACAGGGCTGGAAAGCCCTGGTGTAACCTAAAATGATGGATAGCTCTCCAGGAGACAGGGATGGAAACCCTGGCTGTTAAACATAAAGGATGTGCATACACTCAGGACAGGCTGGAAAGCCTGGTGCTGAAACGCTAAAGGATGGATAGCTCTCCCGACAAGAGCTGAAAAGCCATGGTGTAAAGCCTTTAAATGATGGTAGCTCTCCAGGAACAGGGCTGGAAAGCCCTGGTGTAAACCTAAAGGATGGTAGCTCTCCAGGAACAGGGTTGGAAAGCCCTGGGGTAAACCTAAAGGATGGATGCTCTCCAGGAACAAGGCTGGAAAGCCCTGGTGTAAACCTAAAGGATGGATGCTCTCCAGGAACAAGGTTGGAAAGCCCTGGTGTAAACCTAAATTATGGTAGCTCTCCAGGAGCAGGGTAGGAAAGCCCTGGTGTAAACCTAAAAGATGGTAGCTCTCCAAGAACAGTGTTGGAAAGCCCTGATCTAAAGCCTATGCACAGTGGAAATGTGCTCTTTAAAAAAAAAAAAGTGATTTGAACTCCAAGTGAATATTTGTTAAGCCTGGAAAGGGGGAAAACTAACATAATTTAGTGTTGTGTAAACATTTAGTTACGTAAAATGTTTTCCAACCCCACCTAACCCAGGTTTTTTAATTGAAACTTCAGGGGGGGAAAAAATACTGTAAAACCTCCATTAATGCTGTTTGATTTAAAGTCCAGCTATGTAACCTTTTCAATGTAGAGTTCTTTTCACTTACCTTTGCTGCTGCGGTTCCTCAAAAGGACATGAAGTGCACTACAAAGTGCATCACTTTTGACCAGAGCCCGATAGGTCTCTGGTCAAAAATAGTGCACTATTTAGGACATAGGTTGCCACTTGGAACTAGGATGACTATGCAGTAAAATGGTGGGACAAGCTCATGAATTTTCCCAGAGTTCCTCAGGAGAGCCTTAAAGGTCGAGGCTGCTGCTTCAAAGATGCTGTGCAAACAAAAACACTGCAACGCTCAATATAAATCTCTTTTATTCTCCTCTGGACCTATTAGTCCACACCAATAAAAAGCATGGAGAAAAAAATTGATCTCAACTGCAAAAACTCTTGCCTTGCCCACATCTCTGGACAAAATCTCGAGAGGGGGAGGGGCAAGCAGGGGACAAAGAGTGGAGGGAAAGAGGAAAATTATGATGTGAAAGTGATTGGACTGGAGGGAAAGAGGAAAATGATTATGTGAAAGGGATTGGACTGATTTCAAATATTCCCGTCTATCTTCAACCAACCCGTACTTCACCATAACACAGGGTTAAAGGTCGGGTTGCAAAAACCATGAAACTTTCCCCAATTCCCTGTTTCCTCACATCTGGAATTTTTTAACTGGGAGAATTTTGGGGACGTTTCTGGAATTTTGTATCCAGAATTGATAATATTTTAATAATAATAAATTGTATTTATATAGCACTTTTCATGGATCCAAAGTCTTTTCACATTGTTATCGAATTGTTTTCCGTTCAGTAGGAACAGCTGGATAAGCTGTATGAGGCCCGTCTGACGGTAAGAGACAGAACCACTTCCTGACTGAGAGGTTCCAGAGGCCCTGTCTGACGGTAAGAGACAGAACCTCTTCCTGACTGAGAGGTTCCAGAGGTCGTCTGACGGTAAGAGACAGAACCACTTCCTGACTGAGAGTTCCAGAGGTCCTGTCTGACGGTAAGAGACAGAACCACTTCCTGACTGAGAGGCCCCAGAGGTCCTGTCTGACGGAAGAGACAGAACCACTTCCTGACTGAGAGTTCAGAGGTCCTGTCTGACGGTAAGAAGGCAGAACCACTTCCTGACTGAGAGGTCCAGAGGTCCTGTCTGACGGTAGAGAACAGAACCACTTCCTGACTGAGAGCCCCAGAGTCCTGTCTGACGGTAAGAGGCAGAACCACTTCCTGACTGAGAGGCCCAGAGGTCCTGTCTGACGGTAAGAGACAGAACCACTTCCTGACTGAGAGGTTCCAGAGGTCCTGTCTGACGGTAAGAGGGCAAGAACCACCTTCCTGACGTGAGAGCCCAGAGGTCCTGTCTGACGGTAAGAGACAGAACCACTTCCTGACTTAGAGGCCCCAGATCGTCCAGAGCAGCTATTTATATTCCGGTCTCTGACATTGCTCATTCTGATATTTCTTAATTTCCTCCTTTAAATTCTTTTGAATTTGTGTGTATTGTTTTATAATGTTATGTATACGGCTCTGTTGGAGCTGGAAACAGAAGCATTTCGCTGCACTGGTAATAACGTGTACGCATCCAATAAAATGTAAGGACGCAGAACTAGAGGCCTCAGAGCTGGAGTAGACACTGAAACAGGTCTGGACACTGAAACAGGTCTGGACACTGAAACAGAGCTGGAGTAGACACTGAAACAGGTCTGGACACTGAAACAGACCTGGACACTGAAACAGGTCTGGACAGTGAAACAGAGCTGGAGTAGACACTGAAACAGAGCTGGAGTAGACACTGAAACAGGTCTGGACACTGAAACAAACCTGGAGAAACAGACCTGGACATTGAAACTGAACTGGACACTGAAACAGACCTGGAGAAACAGACCTGGACAGTGAAACAGACCTGGAGAAACAGACCTGGACAGTGAAACAGACCTGGAGAAACAGACCTGGACAGTGAAACAAACCTGGAGAAACAGACCTGGACATTGAAACTGAACTGGAGAAACCGACCTGGACAGTGAAACAGACCTGGACAGTGAAACTGAACTGGACACTGAAACAGGTCTGGACAGTGAAACAAACTTGGACATTGAAACAGACCTGGACAGTGAAACAGACTTGGAGAAACCGACCTGGACAGTGAAACTGAACTGGACACTGAAACAGGTCTGGACAGTGAAACAGACTTGGACAGTGAAACAGACAAGGACTCTGAAACAGACCTGGACAGTGAAACAGACTTGGACAGTGAAACAGACAAGGACTCTGAAACAGACCTGGACAGTGAAACAGACAAGGACTCTGAAACAGACCTGGACAGTGAAACAGACTTGGACAGTGAAACAGGTCTGGACAGTGAAACAGACAAGGACTCTGAAACAGACCTGGATATTGAAACAGACCTGGAGAAACAGACCTGGACAGTGAATCAGACTAGATCAGGGGTGTCAAACATACGGCCCGCGGGCCGGAACCGGCCCCCAAGGAGGTTCGATCAGGCCCGCAGGATAATTTGAAAGTGGAAAAAATGCATAAAAGACATGGAATTAATATTTTTAATTCGCTGCAATTCATGGATTATCCGCTAAGGGGCGCACTCTTTCCATCAGAGTAGAAGACAAGCTGCATCACTGAGACAGACTGAAAACAGCAGACGGTATCAATGCGCCATCTGCTGCTTGTTACGACGTTGTTAATTGAAGGAATATAATATTCGACGCCACTACGAGACTCATCACAGCGAAAAATATGACGGCTTGCAAGGACAACTGAGAAGAGATAAGATTAACGAATTGCTGGCGGGTCTGAGGAAACAGCAGTCAACTTTCATCCAGAGCCGAGAAGTCAGTGAAGCAGCGGTAAAAGCCAGCTACCTAATTGCTAGCGAAATAGCATTAGCATCGAAGCCGTATTCCGACGGTGACTTTGTTAAACGATGCATGATGAAGGCGGCTGAACTTGTATGTGCCGAGAAGCGACAAGCTTTTGCCAATATTAGCCTGACAGCCCTGACGAGGAATATATAGCAGAGAGGATTTCGGAACTATGGCAGATTAGACAGTCAATTGAAACAGAGAGTCAAGTCATTTATTGCATTTCCGTGGCAATTGACGAGAGCACTGACATCACAGACGTGGCCCAACGGCCATATTTATTCGAGGAGTGATGAGACAGGACTATGCGGGAGTTGAGAAACGTTTTCAGGTATTTGGTGAACTTGAGACAGAATTTTCAGTTTTTCGCTCACCTTTCACAGTTAAAGCTTCTGATCTGCCGGGTTCGAAATTCAGCTATGAGATAATTGATTTGCAGTGTGATGCAATTTGAAGGGCAAATTTGCCTCTGTAGGTCTGGACAGATTTATCAGTATCTACTACCAGGGTACCCCAAATTAACAGCCCTGGCTGCTAAAATTTTGTGCATGTTTGGGACAACCTACCTTTGTGAACAAATTTTCTCAGTGATGAATATCAATAAAACAAAAAGCGTTCAAGGCTCACAAACAAGCACTTAAATGACATTCTGAAAGTGACAGCTAGTCAGGACATGACACCTTGGTGTTGATGCACTGTACAGGCCAAAGATGCCAAGTTTCAGGAACAAATACAAGTCCAGACTGCATAACACCTTTAAAATGCTGCCTTAGATACTGTTTGCATTGAAGAATACAGCTCTGTGAAATGAATCCTTACTGTGGTGATTTAAAATGTGCACTTTAATGTTAGGTCAGCAGCTTCAAAACAAAGTTGTGTGATGGAATTCTACTGTTCATACAACTCCATAAATTTCAGTATGTATTGTATGTGTATGTATGTTTCATGTATGAAGTTTACAGATTTACAGACAGGCGAACACTTTCTTCATTACACATTTAAAATCACTCTCCTTAGTTTGTAAGGTGTACGCAGGGATTACATTTAGATTTATATGCGTATGTGTAAGTGGTTTAAAATTCCTTTCTTTAAAAGTCTCATTTAATCTTAAAGTGCATTACTATATTTTTCAGTACCAATTAAAGTGTGTGCCTTTGTACAATCAGTGGGATCAGTTGCAATGCATATTTGTGAATGATAAAAGTAAATTGCACATTTGTCTAAGGAAATATGAGGTGTTTCATGAAATGTTTTGTAAAGGGAGTTCATTAAATTTCAATATTTTCCTAATGTTTTGTGCTTCTTTAACCAAAACAAAGGAAAGACATGATATTTTGGTTATTTATAGCAGAGTATGGTATAATTTTAATGGTCCGGCCCACTTGACATCTCCTAGGCGTATGTGGCCCACGATGCGAAATGAGTTTGACACCCCTGGACTAGATCATTAGGTGAGAGACACATGCTAAATAATAATAATGTTGAAACAGAAAGTGTTTTTGGGGACACTAGAAAATTGAAAATAGTTTTTGGGGACTCTAGAAAACATTACAAATAGTTTTTGGGACTCTAGGAAGTCTTGACAAAGTGTTTTTTGGGATGATTGAAGTGTTTAAACTTTTTTTGGGGGGACTTGGGGTCACTTGAAAGTGTTTGATAGAGCCTCTCGCTGTTTTAGTACAGAGAGATAGAACACTAGAAGAGTTCTTGTTCTTGGAAAAATTCTCTCTTTACCATCAATCTCTCTT
>NW_019943978.1:26088-31914 GCF_002910315.2 Salvelinus sp. IW2-2015 | reverse complement strand
TCGAATTACTGGACTTGAATCGAGGGTGACCTGGCTACCACTTTACCTCCTGCCCCATATACGTGCCTATCATAAGTTTTGCATTTAAGAAATCATGGATTTTCTTCATCCTGTTTATTGTGATACAAAGTCGGATAAAAAAAAATATCTTAATTGTGAGATTTTTGTGAACAATCTACACAAAATACTCTGCCAAGACATTTTTTTATATTTTATTTTTTTTGAATGATTTATGAATAGATTCAAACACTTATCTAATCAACAGGCTATTAGATACCGTCTTTAACTTTCGACGTCAATACATTGCCTTAGAAACACTTTTTGGCGAGTGGCGCTGGTGCAGCCAGCAACATGTGAAGATGTGTTTTCTCTGTGCTCCTGATCTATGGCAAACATTTACTGTGACATTACTTCACCACACCTCTCCTACCGACATTGTAATATTCTCTCTTAACAAGGGCCCAGAGACCAGTTATGGCCCATGAGAAGCGAGCCTAAAGACATCAGGTACAAACCCATCCAAGTTCTCAACTAGAATTAGATTCGGGCCCATTTTTGCTCGTGACTTATTTTGCCCTTTTCATCGTAAAAATGGTAGTAACAAGACCCTCCCAAAGATCCAAAACTGCAAGCAGTGGTACACCGAACTATATAGACGGTAATTACCTTCATTTCCCAGTGGAGTCTTTCGGTAGAGTGGACCCAATCTAAACATGATACACAACACGGCTCTGACTCCATACTTTAAGGATATGCACCTCATCCAACTGTAATACCAGGTATCCTCATCCACTTATCTTCAGGCGCCAGTAAACTCAGGTCCGTAGCTATCATTATAGTACCAGGTATCAGTCCTGGTATCCTCATCCTCCTAAGAACCAAGATACTCCTGATAGCGCCTCCCTAATCAATGGTCCAGGAGCACCTCTCAAGGCCAGTCCCTGTGAACTCGTACACTATCCTCGCAACCTAGGACTATACCCCAAATACTGTAAGCCGGTGAACCCTCATATCCTCCTAAGCGATACGCAGTAGTTAGAGACAGACATGCACCTTCATGGCTCCTGAGTGCCTCAGTCCTGAACCCAGTATCCCTCATCCCTAACCTGTTCATATAAACCCATATAATCTCCTGCATGGTCCCACTCAATGACACCCAAATTCACCCAGAGCCTCCACTTAGCAGCTCCTCTCAGCCTCGCTCACCCATTGTAGCACCGATCTCATCCTTATGTCTATCCTCAAAAGGTCCAATGTACTTACCCCAGTTCTGATCCCTACATCCTGACGTGAAAGCCGAATCCATGTGCCGGAGCGGACCCGCGGTGATACCTCAAGTCTGTAGTCAAAAGTCCAGACTACATTCAATTCCTCGAGTGACGTAGGATGTCCTCCTTAAACCTGTCTAGGACTGGTGTTCCGCTAGCCAGATAAAAATTTGTCCAGGGCGCCAAATACAAAACAACAGAAATCTCATTAAATCAGAATTTCTCAAACATTACAAGTATAGTCACCATTTTAAAGATAAAAATGCTCGTTAATCAGCCACAGTGTCTGATTCAAAAGCTGCTTTTTACAGCCGAAAGCTCCACAAACAATTATGTTAGCGTCACCACCAAGTCACAGATTAAACCCAGCCATTCCGCCCAAAGAGAGGAGTCACAAAAAGCGACCAAATAGAGATAAAAATGAGATTCACCTAACCATTTGATGATCTTCATTATCAGACCAGTATCCTCAGGTCCTGATTATTGACCAGCATTATTCCTTCAGGTTCCCTACATTTATCTTCAGGTCCTGTGATGACTAGCTATCCTCAGGTCCTGTATATCAGTATTCCTCAAGATCCGTGTTATCCTTGAGTCAAGCGATGTCCCATTCAGGCCTCTTAAATGACCAGCCGTGTCCTCAGGTCCGTATCACTCAGGTCCTGTACTATGACCGATGTATCCGCAGTCCTTATGACCATTATCCTCAGTCTCGTATGACCACTATCCTCAGATCCAGTATCTCTCAGGGAGTTCCTGTATGACCAGTATTCCCAGGTCCGTGTATCAGGCTCCTCTTTATTGACCAGTTATCCTTTCAGATTCAGTATCCTTCAGTTCGCTGTATGTATCTGCATATCCTCAGGGTTCCATGTTATCCTCTATGGATCTCTCATAAGCTTTATGGACCTCCAGTGTTCCTTCAGATTACCTCATGTATATTACCTCAGGTTTCCCTGTCTAATGAACACACAGTGATACATCCAGATTCCATTAATTCCTCTATGGTACCTGTAATGACCTCTCAGTGTCCTCAGTCCAGTATCTCAGTCCTGTATTGCTGTGTCTCTAGTGCCGTATTCCTCAGGGCATCCTCGTGCCTTATTACATTCCTCAGGTCTCTGTTATCCTCAGGTCCTAGGTGATGGACCAGTGTTCATCACGTATCTCAGGTCCTGTTACTGCCATATCTCCTCAAGTGTACCAGTTTATCCTCAGGTCCAGTATCCTCAGATCAACACAAGTATACCTCCCAGTGTCACTGTTCCCTTCAGGTCCAGTAATCCTTCAGTGTCTGTATCTTCTCAGGTCTCTTATGACCTAGGATTTATGCCTTTGCAAGGTTCCATGTATCCTGCAAGGTTCCGAGACGTATCTTCCAGGATTCCTGATTTGATCACTGCAGACGTCTCATGTATCCTCCAAGGTTACCTGTATCCTTCAGTCCAGTAACACTCTACTCAGCCCTCTATTTAATAATGACAGTGTTCCCTACAGGTCCATGTTATCCTCATGGGGTTCTCTTGTTATTAAATGACCAGTGTTCCTCAGTATTTCTCAGCTATACTCCTTCAGGTTCCTTGTTATGACCAGTATCCTCAGAGTTTCCATGTATTCTCAATGGCTACAGTTCGCTCAGTGCCTTCTATGACCAGTGTCCTCAGGTCCAGTATCCTCAGGTCCTCTATGACCAGTGTCCTCAGATCCAGTATCCTCAGGTCCTGTATGACCAGTATCCTCAGGTCCAGTATCCTCAGGTCCTCTGTGACCAGTGTCCTCAGATCATGTATCCTCAGGTCCTCAGGTCCAGTATCCTCAGATCCAGTATCCTCAGGTCCTGTATGACCAGTATCCTCAGGTCCTGTAACCTCAGGTCCTGTGTGTCTCAGTTGGTAGAGCATGGCGCTTGCAACTCTAGGGTCGTAGGTTCATTTCCCACGACCATCCCTATGTAAAATGAATGCACACAAGGCTAAGTCACATTGGATAAACAGGTCTGCTAAATGGCTTATATTATAGCACTTTGATGTCAATTCGCACTTTGATCTCAAAATGTATTAGCATTATGTATTTGTTTTATGTATTAGTAGTATGTATTATGTATTAGTATTATGTATTAGWATTATCTACTATGTATTATGTATTAGTATTATGTATTAGTTTTATGTATTAGTAGTATGTATTATGTATTAGTATTATGTATTAGTATTATCTACTATGTATTAGTATTATGTATTAGTTTTATGTATTATGTATTAGTTTTATGTATTATTTATTAGTATTATGTATTAGTATGATGTATTAGTATTATGTAGTGTGTATTAGTATGGTGTTTTTGTTTTATTATGAAGTATTATGTGTTAGTATTATGTATTAGTATTATGTATTAGTATGATGTATTAGTATTATGTTTTATGTATTATTATGATGTATTATGTTTTAGTATTATGTATTAGTATTGTGTATTATGTATTACTATTATGTATTATGTTTTAGTATTCTGTATTATGTTTTAGTATTAGGTGTTTTGTTTTAGTATTATATATTATGTATTATGTTTTATAATTATGTATTAGTATCATGTATTATGTTTTAGTATTATGTATTATGTATTAGTATTATGTATTATGTTTGAGTATTGTATTAGTATTATGTTTGAGTATTGTATTAGTATTATGTATTAGTATTATGTATTATGTACCCCCTCCTGACCACACCCTTCCTGACCGCACCAACACCTTCCTGACAACACCAACCCTCCTGACAACACCAACCCTCCTGACAGACCAACCCTCCTGACAACACCAACCCTCCTGACAGCACCAACCTCCTGACCGCACCAACCCTCCTGACAAGCACCAACCCTCCTGACAACACCAACCCTCCTGACAACACCAACCCTCCTGACCACACCCCTTCCTGACCGCACCAACCCTCCTGACACCACCAACCCTCCTGACAACACCAACCCTGCTGACAACACCAACCCTCATTGACAGCACCAACCCTCATTACAGCACCAACCCTCCTGACAACACCAACCCTCCTGACAGCACCAACCCTCCTGACAACACCAACCCTCCTGACACACCAAAACCTCCTGACCGCACCAACCCTCCTGACAGCACCAACCCTCCTGACAACACCAACCCTCCTGACAGCACCAACCCTCCTGACCACACCCCTTCCTGACCGCACCAACCCTCCTGACACCACCAACCCTCCTGACAACACCAACCCTCTGACAACACCCAACCCTCCTGACACACCAACCCTCATTACAGCACCAACCCTCCTGACAAACCAACCCTCCTGACAGCACCAACCCTCCTGACACACCCCTTCCGACCGACAACCCGACACCACCAACCCCCTGACAACACCAACCCTCTGACAGCACCAACCCTCCTGACAACACCAACCTCCTACACACCAACCCCCTGACAACACCAACCCTCCTGACAGCACCAACCCTCCTGACAACACCAACCTCCTGACCACATCAACCCTCCTGACAACACCAACCCTCCTGACAGCACCAACCTCCTGACCACACCCCTTCCTGACCGCACCAACCCTCCTGACACCACCAACCCTCCTGACAACACCAACCCTCCTGACAACACCAACCCTCATAACAGCACCAACCCTCCTGACAACACCAACCCTCCTGAACCACACCCTTCCTGACCGCCCACCAACCCTCCTGACACAACACCAACCCTCCTGACAAGCAACCAACCCTCCTGACAACACCAACCCTCCTGACAACACCAACCCTCCTGACAACACCAACCCTCCTGACAGCACCAACCCTCCTGACAACACCAACCCTCCGACCACATCAACCCTCCTGACAACACCAACCTCCTGACAACACCAACCCTCCTGACAACACCAACCCTCCTGACAACACCAACCCTCCTGACCGCACCAACCCTCCTGACAACACCAACCCTCATTACAGCCACCAACCCTCCTGACCCACCAACCCTCCTGACAACACCAACTCCCGACAGCCCAACCCTCTACAGCACCAAACCCTCCTGACAACACCCAACCCTCATTACAGCCACCACCCTCCTGACAGCACCAACCCTCCTGACCGCCACCAACCCTCCTGACAACTTCAACCCTCCTGACAACACCAACCCTCCTGACAACACCAACCCCTGACAGCACCAACCCTCCTGACGCTCCAACCTCCTGACAACACCAACCCTCCTGACCGCTCCAACCTTCCTGACACACCAACCCTCCGACAACACCAACCCCCTGACCGCACCAACCCTCCTGACAACACCAACCCTCATTACAGCACCAACCCTCCTGACCGCACCAACCCTCTGACAACACCAAAACCTCCCGACAGCACCAACCCTCCTGACAGCACCAACCCTCCTGAACACCAACCCTCATTACAGCACCAACCCTCCTGACAGCACCAACCCTCCTGACCGCCACCAACCTCTCTGCAACTTCAACCCTCCTGACAACACCAACCCTCCTGAGCAAACACCACCCCTGACCACAACACCAACCTCCTGACAGCACCAAC
>NW_019943978.1:18638-24320 GCF_002910315.2 Salvelinus sp. IW2-2015 | reverse complement strand
GGTGTGGTCAGGAGGGGGTGTCCATGCACTCAGCATTTGAATAATCCTGCACGAAAAGGAAATGTGAATTATAATACATTTTTCTTTAGCGAAAACAAGTCTGACATTTAAAACTGGAAATTACAAACTTTGGAAATTACAAACTTTGGAAGCCTTTTTAAACCTTGAATACACTACAAGCACAATCACAAATGAGAATTACAGGCTCATTCAAAATGTCTATCAGACAATTTATTGAAAACAAACTAATCTCAAAGGTCCAAGGAACTTGTCAACAGCTCCTCTGTAAAGGTTTATAATAAGTCCTTTAAATTCTCAACAACAAAAGAGTGATCAAATTAAGATCCTACGTCTGTAGGAAGCTTCTGTCCAGTGACCATGTTCAGGTGACTGGATGAGTGAGAGCATGGTCTGGCATGGCAGTGCTGTGACGGGTAGAGTGGCTCAGAGCTAGTAAATGGCATATGATACACTACAGTTGAGCGACAATGGGAAAAGTAATTCTGCTTTGAAAGATCATAAACTTGTAACCTCACTTTTGAGAAAAATGACCCTTGAATGTTTTGGTACGCAACTGGAGAGGTCTTCTTTGTCTACACCCATTCAGCATCGTTCACACCTTCTTAAATTTTTGCCCCACCCATATCTCTTTAAGGATTCACATGTGAGGCCATGTACTAAATAACCAGAAATTGAAAGACTAAAGGCTGGTTCGTACTATGGTTGTGTTCGTACATTTTATCTGGAATGCAAGAGTGTGCTCACAGTGCACTCTGGGTGTTCGTAAAACTCAGAGGTTGTCAGATTGCCAAGTTTGTAAATTCTGAACATTTTGCTCTCGGAGCGCACACTGGACGATCTGACCGATGAGTAGTGTTGATCCGAGCGTTTTGAGCTAACAACAGGCAGTCAAAGCAACCTTGCTAACTGGCTAACAACGTTGGCTAGCTTGCTAGCTACATCCAGACACAAATGAGAGAACAGCTCACTCTGACCATTTTACTCCCCCTAGCAGAGCTGGTTAGGCTGTTTTATGTTATCCAGAGCTTTGGTGACTACAGCTGCAACAACATATCTTTACACAGAGTAAAGGGTTAAACATACTCTGATAGGAGGTAGCTTTACACAGAGTAAAGGGTTAACATACTCTGATAGGAGGTAGCTTTACACCGAGAGATAGACAACCGGCACAACTAAGAGGGGCACAACAGAGAGAGCGAGAAAGAGAGAAAGAAAGAGAGGGACAGAGAGATTGACGATTGAATTAAAGGGCTGGCTGTTGCTACATCTGTGGAAAAAAATATCCCGTTCCTATCCTGTCTTGCTGCTACCCCAGGTATCCTGCCACCCCTGCCCTCTGATACCTCTGCCTGCTTGACTGTCCCTGTCACCTCCATCCCTGAGAGAGAGAGAGAGAGAGAGAGAGACGAGAGAGAGAGAGAGAGAGAGAGAGACGAGAGAGAGAGAGAGAGAGAGAGAGAGAAGAGAAGAGACGAGAGAGAGAGAGTTTAAGAAGGACAGAGAAATTGAAGACACAGAAGAATTTAAGAGCTTGCTGGTGTTGTAGAATAAGAGATACTGTCCTGTCCCCTCTTCTCTTCTGACGAGAGGCTGAGGTCATGGTGATGGTGCTAGAGCTGCCATGGTACCTGGAACCTTACTACCCTGCCTCTGCACCCTGCTCTGCCTGGATCTTGCTGTTTCTCCCTGAGCTGGTCGAGCCCGTCAGTGCGCCTGGAGGACTTCTACCCTTTGGCCAGGACTGGGGGGATTTCAGACAATCTCTCAGGACGATGGAGGTCAGGCCTGGGGAGATTCTCTGTGGCATTCCCCCTTCTACGTGACAGGCACTCGGGACTCTACGTGAGTAAAGAGAGCAGAGCGTGTGATTTATGCAAGTGTGCTCTTTCATTCATGCAAACCCTGTTGCTTCAAGAGGTGTGTTGTGTGTGTGTGTGTGTGTGTGTGTGTGTGTGTGTGTGTGTGTGTGTGTGTGTGTGTGTGTGTGTGTGTGTGTGTGTGTGTGTGTGTGTGTGTGTGTGTGTTGTGTGTGTGTGTGTGTGTGTGTGTGTGTGTGTGGGGGTTTTTGGGTTTGTGTGTGTCTGTGTGAGTGTGTGTGTGTGTGTGTGTGTGGTGTGTGTGTGTGTGTGTGTGTGTGTGTGTGTGTGTGTGTGTTTTGTGTTTTTTGGTAGTAATGTGTGTGGTGTGTGTGTGTTGTGTGTGTGTGTGTGTGTGTGTGTGGTGTGTGGTGTGTGTGTGTGTGTGTGTGTGTGTGAGAGAGAGACCTCAGGTGTGGGAGTGTTATCGTGTCCCGCCCCCATAAAACTGGAATCACAGTCCACCCCTAGCTTTCTCATCTCTCTAATGCATCTTGCTCTCCTGCCCTGTCCAGCTCTCTCATGTGCAACAGACACACACACACACACAACACACACCAAGAAGGAACGTTATCTGTTGTACGTCTGTGTCAATAAGTCTGTGAGAGCTGTTGTTTTTACTGTAGTGTTATCGTAGCGAGAGAGAAGCTATGTAACATTTTAAAATGTTGTACTACATTTTAAAACTGCTAATAATATCATATTTAAACATTGCTTTTTTCTCTTGAAACTTTTTTGTGTTTGGTAATGTTTAACTGTTAAATATCAGATTAATGCTTTATGTTGTTGTTCGTGATTCGAGAGAGGAGAGAGAGAGAGAGAGAGAGAGAGAGGAGAGGAGAGGAGAGACAGGGGCCGGATTGTGAGAGAGATGAGGGGAGAGAGGATGAGGGGGAGAGAAGGGAGGGAGACGAGAGATGAGAGGGGCGAGAGGAGAGAATGCTGGTTGGAGGAATGCTGAGTTGTTGACAGGGGATTGTGATCCACAAACAGTTCTTTGATCTGAAGATTGTTCTTGTATGGGGTATCCAGTTCCAAACTCCAATTGGAGAAGCAAAGCCCTTTTAAAATGCAAACACCACATGTTTGGGGCTGTGCTCGCGTCCTCATTTCAATCTCCAATTCCCCATATCCAATTTCCCCAATTCTTCTTCAATCCCCATCTCCTGTCAGCCAATCTCCCCTCAATCCCATGCTCCCTCCCCTCCCAATGCCCATCTCCCCTCTCTCCAATCCCCATCTCCCCTTCCTCTCCCCTCCAATCACCCCATCTCCCCTGCCTCTCCAATCCCCATCTCCCCTACTCTACATCCCATCTCCCCTCCCCCTCTCAATCCCAATCTCCCCTCCCAATCCCCATCTCCTCTCCCTCCAATCCGCATCACTATTTCCCTCCCCTACAAATCCCCATCTCCCTCCAATCCCTCATCCGACGTCCCTGCCCCTCCAATTCCCCATCCCCATCCCCATCTCCCCTCCTCTCCAATCCCATCTCCCCCTTCCGCTCCATCCATCTCCCGTCCCCTTCCTCCAATCCCATCTCCCCCATCCAAATCCCTATCTCCCCCTCCAATCCCCATCTCAGCCTCCCCTCCAATCATACAACTCCCCTTCCGTTCCCTCCAATCCTCAACCCCCTAACTCCAATCCCCATCTACCCTCCAATCCCCCATCTCCCCTCCAATCCCATCTCTCTCTCCATCTCCTCTCCAATCCCCATTCCCGTCTCGTCCCGTCCGTCCCCTCCCTCCTTCCAATCCTCATTTCCCCAAATCCAATCCCTCTTCCTGCTCCAATCCTCATCTCCCATCTCCCAATCCCCATATTCCGCTTTTCTCAATCCCCATTCCACCTCCAATCCCCATTTCCCCTCCAATCCCCATCTCCTCTCCAATCCCCATCTCCTCTCTTCTCCAATCCTCATCTCCCCTCTCTCCATCCCCATCTCCATCCAATCCCGTATCCCCTTTCGCTTAACTCCCCATCTCCTCTACAATCCCCATCTCCCCTCCCGCTCCAATGCCCATCTCCCTCCCCTCCAATCCCATCTCCCCTCCCTCTCCCCATCTCCCCTCCAATCCGCCATCTCCCTCCACTTCTCCCCTCCCTCCAATCCCCATCCCCTCCCTCCAATTCCCATCTCCCTCCCCTCCAATCCCCTCTCCCTCCCCTCAATCCTCTCCCTCTCCTCCCTCCATTCTCCCCTCCTCTCCCCTCCAATCCCCATCTCCCTCCAATCCCATCTCCCCTCAATCCCCATCTTCCCCTCCTCTCCAATCCCCATCCCCCCTCCTCTCCAATCCCCATCTCCCCTCCTCCATCCCCATCTCCCGTCCCCTCAATCCCCATCTCCCCTCCCCTCCCAAATCTCCCCTCCTCCTGCCAATCCCATCTTCCCCCCTCTCCAATCCATCTCATCCTCCTCTCCAATCCCATCTCCCCTCCAATCCCATCTCCCCCCATCTCCCTCCAAATCCCACTTCCCCTCCCCTCCAACGTCCCTCTCCCACAATCGTCATCTCCCCTCCAATACCCACTCATCCTCCTCTCCAATCCCATCTCCTCTCCAATCCCCATCTCCCCTCCCCTCCAATCCACATCCCCCTCCATGATCCGCCATCTCCTCTCCAATCCCATCTCCCCTTCCCTCCAATCCCCATCTCCCCTCCCCTCCCAATCCCCATCTCCCTCCCCTCCAATCCCACATCTCTCCCTCCCTCCAATCCCATCTCCCCCTCCTCTCCCCATCTCCCTTCCAATCCCATCTCCCCTCCCTTCTCCCTCCCTCCATCCCCATCTCCCCCTCCCAAATCCCATTCCCCTCGCCCTTCTTGCCGCCTCCAATCCCCCATCCCCCATCTCTCCCCCATCCCATCTCCTCCACTCTCCAATCTCCCCATCCTCTCCCCTCGCAATTCCCCATCTCCCCTCCAATCCCCATTCTCCCTCCCTCTCCAATTCCCCATCCCCTCCCCCAATCCCCATCCCCCTCCCCTCAATCCCCATTCTCCCCTCCCCTCCAATCCCCATCTCCCCTCCCTCCAATCCCCATCTCCCTCCAATCCCCATCTCCCCTCCTCTCCAATCCCATCTCCCCTCCCCTCCAATCCCCATCTCCCCTCCCTCCAATCCCCATCTCCCCACCTCTCAATCCCCATCTCCCCTCCCTCCAATCCCCATCTCCCCTCCTCTCCAATCCCCATCTCCCCCCCTCCAATCCATCTCCCCTCCTCTCCAATCCCCATCTCCCCCTCCTCTCCATCCATCTCCCTCCTTCTCCAATCCCCATCTCCCCTCCTCTCCATCCATCTCCCCTCCAATCCCCATCTCCCCTCCTCTCCCATCCCCATCTCCCTCCTCTCCCCCAATCCCCATCTCCCCTCCCTCCAATCCCCATCTCCCCTCCCCTCCAATCCCTCTCAATCCCCATCTCCCCTCCTCTCCAATCCCCAATCTCCCCCTCCCTCCAATCCCATCTCCCCTCCCCTCCAATCCCATCTCCCTCCCCTCCAATCCCCATCTCCCCTCCAATCCCATCTCCTCCCCTCCCAATTCCCATCTCTCCTCCCCCATCCCACCCCATCCCCATCTCCCCCTCCTCTCCAATCCCCATCTCCCCACTCTCTCCATCCCCCATCTCCCCACCTCTCCAATCCCCTCCCCATCTCCCCTCTCCCATCCCCATTCTCCCTCCCCTCCCCTCAATCCCCATC
Organism: Salvelinus sp. IW2-2015; assembly: GCF_002910315.2. NCBI lineage: Eukaryota > Metazoa > Chordata > Actinopteri > Salmoniformes > Salmonidae > Salvelinus > Salvelinus sp. IW2-2015. The sequence continues at coordinate 18,730 of NW_019943978.1, read as the reverse complement.
TCCTCACCTCTCCAATCCCCATCCCCATCTCCCCATCTCTCCAATCACCCATCTCCCCTATCTCACCGTGATCCTCCTCTTCGATGCCCGCT
>NW_019943978.1:0-18613 GCF_002910315.2 Salvelinus sp. IW2-2015 | reverse complement strand
AGAGTTAAGGGTTAAGGAGAGGAGAGGAGAGTGGCAGAGGGGAGTGAGGGAGGCAGAGGGGATGAGAGGGGGAGAGAGGGAGGGAAGAGAGGAGAGAGGAGGGGAGGAGAGGAGAGGAGGGGCCCCCCCTTCTCTCTTTTATAACACTCTTCCGGACCAGGACATTCGGAGGTACCATGGCAACAATTTGCAAGGTCAAAGGTCAGTGTTCTAACATAAGCCTGTAGCCTCGAGCCAGGTGGAGATTGATGTGATTGAGGAAGGAGGGTGAGGTCAGTGATAGTGACAGAGTGAAACACAGAATATCAACACTGTCCTGACATGACATGTGGCCTGTTTAGTTAAGCCCCCCCCAGTACATATAATTTAACTTTAGCTCCAGGCATTTGGGTGTATTGCTGGTGAGGTTAGTGTTCCAATGCAAATGACACACTACAGAGTCACACACAGACAGACACAGGGTCAGAAATACCAGGACAGGACATGACACGCCAGAGCTGTGCATCCTGCGTTATTACATCCAATACTATTTCCTCATTTAACTTGAGGTATGTGACTGTAGCCCTGCCCTTTCATGCTCAATACTATTACACTACWATTTTTATTTCACCTTTATTTTACAACGATAACAGCAATAAGCATAGGAGGCCTTTGGGTATGTCATTCATATTTAACGACGTTGACGTTAAACCTGTCTGTATGAAATGTCCTGGTGTGTACTGTACTGTACGGTGCTAATGAATTGTGGCACATCCTGCTACCTTCCAATGCTGTGAAAGTCAGAAGTGAATTTCTAGACGAGATAAGACAAGCCTGCATGTTGCTGTGCACTCAGATCTCTGATTTAGATTATTAGAGGTCGGAGTCCCATATGCCTCCCTATTCTATATGAAGTGCACCTCTTTTGACCAGAGCCCTATAGAATGTCATTAGGGACTCAACCACGATAAGGACCACGGAATGAGTGATAGGGGAGAGTGGGGTAAGTTGAGTCACTTTTAACATTTAGCGTCACTACGTCAAGGGAAATATAGTTTTTTTTTGCTGACAAAGATATCTACATATATTTCAGGATGTTGTGTATCCCTGGAAATATTAATGTAAATATTAAAGTTTTTAAACATTGCTTGTCCAAAAAAAAGTGCTTTCTTRGCTCAATTTGGGATAAWTTGAGCCGTGGGACAGGGTAAGTTAAAACTTCTTGACGCTAGGAGGCAGAATATTTATGTTTGGAAAAATTACATTCCCAATGTAAACGGCCTATTTCTCAGGCCCAGATGCTAGAATATGCATATAATTGACAGATTAGGATAGAAAACACTCTAAAGTTTCCAAAACTGTCAAAATATTGTCTGTGAGTATAACAGAACTGATTTTGCAGACGAAAACCTGAGGAAATCTAACCCGGATGTGGCTCTTATTTTGAAAAATCACTGTTCCATTGCCTGCCTATCCTCCATTTAAAGGGATATCAACCAGATCCATTTTACAATGGCTTCCACAGGTTGTGAACAGGATTTAGAACATAGTTTCAAGCTTTTATTCTGAAAAAATGAGCGAGATTATCAGAACGCGTCAGTGGATGGCCCTGTGTCCTTTATTAGTTCTTTGCGCGCGAAAGTGTTGCTCGACATTTTCTTTCTCTCTAGTATCGATAGTTTACCGTCCGGTTGAAATATGATCGAATTAGTTATGTAAAAACAACCTGAGGATTGATTATTAAAAACGTTTGACATGTTTTACGAACCTTAACGGATACTATTTGGAATTTTCTCTCCCTTCATGACTGCTGGATCCTGTTGATTTCTGAACATAACGCACCAACCAAATGGAGGTTTTTGGATATAAAAATAATAATTTATCGAACAAAAGGAACATTTATTGTGTAACTGGGAGTCTTGTGAGTGCAAACATCCGAAGATCATCAAAGGTAAGCGATTAATTTATTGCTTTTCTAACTTTCGTGACCAATCTACATTGCTGCTAGCTGTTCGTAATGTTTGTTCTAGTGATCGATAAACTCACAAACGATTGAATTGCTTTTTCGCTGTAAAGCAAATTTTCAAAATCTGACACGATAGGTGGATTAACAACAAGCTAAGCTGTGTTTTTGGTATATTTCACTTGTGATTTCATGAAAATGAATATTTTTAGTATTTTTATTTTATTTGGAGCTCTGCAATTCAACGGTTGTTTACGAAAATGATCCAGTTTCCAGGGGATCATGCGCCAAGAGGTAAACCCACTGTTCCTAGGCCGTCATTTATAGATAAGACTGTTGTTCTTAACTGACTTGCCTAGTTAAATAAAGGTTACATTTATCTTTTTTTTTTTTTTTTTACCTTGAATGCAGTTTCCGCTAAAGCGGGGACGTTGCCTTTTAAATTTAAATCACGCTGTAAAGCTGAACTTCCACGATGTGGATTGAATAGATCCCTTAAAACATGTTACATCGGCCCTGTTGTTACCTCATATCCCAGTGATAATACAAGCCTGGGAAGAAAACACTTCAATTTGCTCGTCTTGCCATTGGCTCAATTTGCTCGTTTTGCCATTTGCCATGGCTCAATTTGCTCGGTCTTGCCATTGGCTCAAGTTTGCTCGTCTTCCCGGCCATTGGCTCAATTTGCTCCATGGTCATTGGCTAAACTTAACTCAAGGCAAATATTTTGACTATATTGGCCCATACAGCTACAAGGATTCACTTTCATGCTAGGTTTAGACGTCCTATTGAAGCTTATAGACTTATAGCCAAACTAATGTATAGAACAATCTGAAGTAACTACTTTGGTTAGATACAGTTGAAGTCGGAAGTTTACATACACTTAGGTTGGAGTCAATTGAAACTCGTTTCTCAAACCACTTCACAATGTCTTGTTAACAAACTATAGTTTTGGCAAGTCAGTTAGGAACATCTACTTTGTACATGACACAAGTAATTTTTCCAACAATTGTTTACAGACAGATTATTTCACTGTATCACAATTCCAGTGGGTCAGAAGTTTACATACACTAAGTTGACTGTGCCTTTAAACAGCTTGGAAAATTACATAAAATTATGTAATTTCAAGGCCTACCTTCAAACTCAGTGCCTCTTTGCTTGACATCATGAGAAAATCAAAAGAAATCAGCCAAGACCTCAGAAAAKAATTGGAGACCTCCACAAGYCTGGTTCAACCTTGTGAGCAATTTCCAAACGCCTGAAGGTACCACGTTCATCTGTACTAACAATAGTACACAAGTATAAACACCATGGGACCACGCAGCAGTCATACTGCTCAGGAAGGAGACAAGTTCTGTCTCCTAGAGATGAAYGTACTTTGATGCGAAACGTGCAAATCAATCCCAGAACAACAGCAAAGGACCTTGTGAAGATGCTGGAGGAAACAGGTACAAAAGTGTCTTTATCACAGTAAAACGAGTCCTATATCGACATAACCTGAAAGGCAGCTCAGCAAGTAAGAAGCCACTGCTCCAAAACCGCCATAAAAAAGCCAGACTATGGTTTGTAACTGCACATGGGGACAAAGATCGTACTTTTTGGAGAAATGTCCTCTGTTCTGATGAAACAAAAATAGAACTGTTTGGGCATAAAGACCATCGTTATATTTGGAGGAAAAAGGGGGAGGCTTGCAAGCCGAAGAACACCATCCCATCAGTGAAGCACRGGKGTGGCASCATCATGTTGTAGGGGGTGCGTTGCTGCAGGAGGGACTGGTGCACATCACAAAATAGATAGAATTACATAGAATAACCATAGAATTACCATAGAATTACATGGAATAATCATAGAATTACATGGAATAAGCATAGAATTGCATAGAATAATCATAGAATTACATATAATATCATAGAATTACATAGAATAACCATATAATTACATAGAATAACCATAGTACAAGGGTTGCTCAATTTACCCCATGAGAAAATATTGAGATATCGTATGATGGCATATGCGTTTGAGTGGCTGAACTCACCCCGAGAGATATTATGATCTGCGTTAGTTAGTGCTGTAGAGAGAAGTGTCGTGTCTTTGGCTATGCCTGTAACGGCAGATGTCCTCCTCTTCGTCTGAAGACAAAGCCGGGGATCGAACCCAGGTCTGTAGCCATGCCTCAAGCACTGTCACAGGGATTCTTTGTGATGTTTGTTGGCAAAAAATGATTGATTTTTCATGCCAATTGTTTTTACGAAAATGCACTGACGAGGGGAAAAAGTTTGTTGGCGTGTTGCTTGATTGATTCATATTATGTGGAAATAGTGCAGTGATTGGTGAAAGTTGCAAGCCCTAGCATATTATACACGAGAATTGCTGATTTTGCAAAACATTTTGCGATCGAAGAATGAAAGAATCCTGGAGGAACTGGCAAAGGGTGAATAAGAGGTAACAAGAGGTAACTAGAGGTAACTAGGAGTCAGGTCTGATTATAAYTCATATGTCACTTAAGATACGTGGTCCTTTGTGGCTCAGTTGGTAGAGCATGGTTGCTTGTAACGGGTAGTGGGTTAGATACCCTGGACCAACCATACGTAAACTGTAAGTCACTTTGGATAAAAGTGTCAGCTAAATGGCATATATTATATTAAGACATCAAAGGCTGTGGCAGCCAGGCATTTGAAATTACAGTCACGCTTGTTTTTCAAACTGTTAGCTGAATCAATTAACGTCTCTCCCGCAAACTATTCATGCCACATTGTGAGCTCTCACTCGCTCTCTCTCGCTCTCTCTCTCTCTCTCTCTCTCTCTCTCTCATGAGATGAGAGACAAGCTTCGGTTCTGAACAGTTTCACTAAACACAGTAATGTCTTCCTCCTGGAGAGGTCCATTCCAAGCCTCAGCTCCATGGCAACAGTAGAAGCTGTAGAACCAAACAATTTGAGGTGGATCTAGAAAGTTGTCTTACTGTATTATCATAGTTTATCCCCTTAAGACACAGTATCTCCTGTATGCTCAAGTGTTTCCCCCCCAAAACCCTTCAGTTCTCCACTGCTCCCTACAAAGAACACTTAACCCTCTCCCTCATACGACAGATACTTTGAAAACATTGCCATTTTCAGCCTTGTCTTTGCCGTCCTGTACTTTGTCCTGTACTGTAATGTGTATGCATACCTTTCCCTTTATAGCAGCAAAGAGGAATGGCTTTGAAGACGGTCACTCAGTCAGAGCCGCCTAGGAAGGTGATAACTGAACCTTAGTCTCAGCCTGGCCTGATCTGTTACCTTGTTCTGTAAGATATGAGTTCAGCCTGGCCTCGTCTGTTTACTTAGTCCTGTATCTAGTCTCAGCTGGGCATAGTCTGTCTCGTACTTTGTCTTTGTATCTGATGTTCTCTAGCTCTGGCCTGTCCTTTACCTTCTGCGCGTGGGTCAACCTTCCGTAGGTCTATGCCTCGGCCGGGTCTGTTACTTGTCCTGTTACTAGTCATACAGCCTGGCTCCTGTCTGTGTACTTCTTTGTCTGTAATCTAGTCTCAGCCTGGCCTGTCTGTTTATACTTAGGCCTGGGTATATCTATAGTCTCAGCTGGCTGTCTGTTTACGGCGTTTTGCCTGATAAGGTATAGTCTCAGCCGTGGCTCTGGTCTGCTTTACGCGCTCTTGTCCTTGTTATTATCTAGTCTCAGCTGGCCTGTCTGTTCCCATGGCCTGGTAATCTTAGTTCTCAGCCTGGGCTGTTTCTGTTATCTTGTTGGGTATGCTAGTCTGCTAGCCTCGGCCTGTTCGTGTCTTCACGATCTTTGTCACTGTGGTTCAATCTCCAAGTCTCAGCCTCGGGGATGTCTTGTTCTGTCCTGGTATCATCTAGTCTCATGCGCTCCTGTCTGTGTATTGTCTCTGTAAATCTAGTCTCAGCTGCCGCCTGTCTGTTAGCTTCTTGTTCCTGGTAATTGTCTCCCAGCCTGGCCTGTCTGTTACTGTCCTGTAATCTATGTTCTTCACTCCCTTGGCCTGTCGTTTACTCGTCTGGTACGCTATGTAATCTAGTCTCAGCCTGGCTGTCTGTTACCCTGTCTGCTGTAATCTCAGTTCATGCTGGCTGTTGCTTACTTGTCTCTGGTAATTAGTTTTGCCTGGTCTGTCTTCGTACGCCTGTTTCTACTGTTGAGATATACCCATATGCAGGTACGAATGGCTTGGCAGGAGAACTGTTGGCAGGATCATTGTGTGTGTTAGGTCACCAAGCGCAACATAGCTTCAGCCGTGTAAATCAGCTATAAAGATGTGTTGGCATGAGTAAGGTCTGTCTCGTGAGCCCCCAGGTATAGGGGGAGTGATGAGCTCTACAGCAGAGTCTCATAACTCAATCGCTGGTTGAAAACTGTTTTCTGCCCCTCCCAAAAGATWGAATTTGTAGATAATTGGACCTCTTTCTGGAACTCACCCACAAACAGGATCAAGCCTGGACTGCTGAGGAGTGACRGACTCCATCCTAGCTGGAGGGGTGCTCTCATCTTATCTACCAACATAAACAGGGTTCTAACTCCTCTAGCTCCACAATGAGATAAGGTGCAGGCCAGGCAGCAGGCTGTTAGCCAGTCTGGCAGCACAGTGGAGTCTCCCACTAGCACAGTCAGTGTAGTCAGCTCAGCTATCCCCATTGAGACTGGGTCTGTGCCTCGACCTAGGTTGGGCAAAACTAAACATGGCAGTGTTTTGCCTCTTAAGGATCTGCCCCTTTTTTTYCCAATTTTCACCTGAAATKACATACCCAAATCTAACTGYCTGTAGCTCAGGCCCTGAAGCAAGGATATGCATATTCTTTATACCATTTGAAAGGAAACACTTTTAAGTTTGTGGAAATGTGAAAGGAATGTAGGAGAATATAACACATTACATCTGATAAAAGATAATACAAAGAAAAAAACAACCGTTCTTTTGTATTTTTCGTACCATGTTTTATTCCAGTCCAGGTGCAATTTATATTGTGGCCACTAGATGGCAGCAGTGTCTGTGCAACGTGTTAGACTGATCAAATGAACCATTGCATTTCTGTTCAAAATGTTGTATCAAGACTGCCCAAATGTGCCTAATWTGTTTATTAATAACTTTTCATGTTCAAAATTGTGCACTAGAGTGGGTTGAGTCACTGACATGATCTTCCTGTGCGGGTTGACACCCCACCTCAGGTTCGTGCCGTGGGGGAGATGGTCGTGGTCTATACTTGTCCTTGTCTCAGGATGGTAAGTTGGTGGTTGAAGTTATCCCTCTAGTGGTGTGGGGTTTGTGCTTTGGCAAAATGGGTGGGGTTATATCCTGCCTGGTTGGCCCTGTCCGGGGGTATCRTCGGCCAGTGCCAGAATGTCTCCCGACCCCTCCTGTCTCAGTCTCCAGTAATTATTCTGCAATAATTTATGTGTAGGGCTAGGGTCAGTCTGTTATATCTGGAGTATTTCTCTATCCGGTGGCCTGTGTGAATTTAACTATGTTCCTCTAATCTTTCTCACTCTCTCTTTCTCTTCTCTCTTCTCTCGGGCAACTGAGCCTAGGACCATGCCTCAGGACTACTGGCCTGATGACTCCTTGTGTCCCCAGTCCACCTGGTCGTTGCTGCTGCTCCAGTTTAAACTGTTCTGCCTGCGGCTATGGAACCCTTGACCTGTTCACCAGACGTGCTTACCTTGTCCCAGACCTGCTTGTTTTCGACTCTCTAGTGACAGCAGGAGCGGTAGAGATACTCTGAATGATCGCTATGAAAAGCCAAGTGACATTTACTCCTGAGGTCTGATGTGTTGCACCCTCGACAACTACTGTGATTATTATTATTTGACCATGCTGGTCATTTATGACATATTGAACATCTTGGCCATGTTTCTGGTATAGATCTCACCCGGCACAGCCAGAAGAGGACTGGCCACCCTCATATGCCTTGGCGTTCCTCTGCTAGGTTTCTTCCTAGTTTTGGCCTTTCTAGGGAATTTTTGCTTAGCCACGTGCTTCTACACTGCATTGCTTGCTGTGGGGGTTTTAGGCTGGGTTTCTGTAACAGCACTTGAGATATGCAGCTGAGGTAAGAAGGCTATATAAATCATTTGAATTTGGTTCATCTATGACGTTTGAACATCTTGCCATGCATTTTATAATCTCACCCGAGCACAGCAGAAGGGAACTGGCAACCCCTCAGTAGCTTGGTCCTCTCTAGGTTTCTTCCTAGTTTCCTGCCCTTTCATGTGAGTTTTTCCAAGCCACCGTTGCTCTCTACATTGTATGCTTGCGGTGTTGGGGTTTTTAGGCTGGGTTTTGTAAGCACTTTGAGATATCAGCTGATTGTAGAAGGGCTATATTTAAATACATTTATTGGTTCATCTATGGAACGTCTTGACATCTTGCCATGTACTGTTATAATCTCCACCGGCACAGCCAGAAGAGGACTGCCACCCTCAGAGCTGGATTCTCCTTCTAGGCTTCTTCCTATTCCTGCCTTTCATGGAGTTTTTCCAAGCCACCGTGCTTCTACATCTGTATGCTGCTGTTTGGGTTTTAGGCTGGGTTTCTGTACAGCACGTTGAGATATCAGCTGATGTAAGAAGGCTATATAAATACATTTATTTGGTCATCTATGAAACGTATTGAACATCTTGGCCATGTACTGTTATAATCCTCCACCCGGCACAGCAAGAAAGAGGACTGGCCACCCCTCAGAGCTTGGTTCTCTCTAGGTTTCTTCTAGGTTCCTGCCTCATGGGAGTTTTCCAAGCCACCGTGCTTCTACCATCTGTAATATGCTTTGCTGTTTGGGGTTATGGCTGCGGTTTCTCTGTACAGCACTTTGTGACGTCAGCTGCAATTTGTATGAAGGGCTATATAAATACAGTTGGATGAAGGATTGATTGATGTTTGTATTGCTTGCCTTGTTGTTGTTGTTGTGTGTGTCTGTTAGGTTGTGTTTAGTGTGGTGCTGTTAGTTTCTAGGTGTGTGGTGCTGTTTGATGGTTGTGTCTGTTGTTGGTCTGTTAGGGTGTGTGTAGTTGTGTTTTCTGTGGTCTTAGGTTGTGTGGTTTCGTGGTGTGTCTGTTAGGTGGTCTGTGGGTGTTGCTGTTCAGTTAGTGTGTGCTGTCTGTTAGGTGTTGCTGTCTGTCTAGGGTGTGTATGTGTTGTCGTGGTGTCGTTCTATGCGTGTGTGTGTCCTGTCGGTTATCTGTGTGTGTGTGTCTTAGTTTAGGTGTGATTGTCTGGTGTCTTTCATCGTCCGCTGTCCTGTGTCTGTGGTGGTGTGTGTGTGCTGTTATGTGTGTGTGTCTGTGTAGGTGTGTGTGTCTGTTAGGTGTGTGTGTTGTCTGTTGTGTCTGTTATGTGTGGTGTGTGTCTGTTATGGTGCTGTAGGTGTGTCTGTTGGTGGGTGGCTGTTGGTGTGTGTGTGTCTGTTATGTGTGTGGTGTCTGTTAGTTTGTGTGGTGTCTGTTAGGTGTGTGTGTCTTTAGTGTGTGGTGTTCTGTTAGTGTGTGTGTCTGTAGGTGTGTGTGTGTCTGTTATGTGTGGGTGTGTCTGTTAACGGTGTGTGTGTCTGTTAGGTGTGGTGTTGTCTGTTATGTGTGTGTGTCTGTTAGGTGTGTGTGTCTGTTAGGTGTGTGTGTTAGTAGCTGTTAGCTGTTGTGTGTGTGTCTGTTAGGTGTGTGTGTTGTCTGTTAGGTGTGATGTGTCTGTTAGGTGTGTGTGTGTCTGTTAATGTGTGTGCATTGAAGGAGGCATCATTTAGGATGAAGCCCCATAATGGAATTAGTGGATTTTGCAACCACTTAGGCCTGAATTCAAACAACTCTTCCTCCTCCCACATTTCCCTCCACACAACACTCGGTGTGGACTCATCTTTTACTTTCGGTTTTGTCTCATCAGCTTCAAACAGCTGAAAATACAATGTGTTTTCAATATTGAAATATATTTCACAGCGGTTTAGATGTACAGTGCATTCTCTGCACTATACATTGCTTGTTTTGTCACAAACTGAAATGAGGCGAACAATGTAGAATTTTAGCAACCGTTAATTGGCGGAGCGATGTCTACAGGTAGGAATGGTTGCCCAGGTTGTTGTTTGGCTTGGTGGAGAATACCACGCGTTTGAGATTGACGGCTTGTTTGACAAAATAGGAAGTTTACACCAATCCGAATACATTTTGCATCAGAATGTATTTTTTCTTTAATTCATACTTTTTATGTTCTGAAACGGTATCATTCCACTTCAGTGCAAATATATTAAGGAGAATTTTCTTCGTAATTATGCAATGCAAAAATATGTATTTAACGCTCCTTTTATAGTTTTTGTCCAATCGTGAAGCAAACAGTTTGGGATCTGGTGTTTAAAGTACATTTCTTCTATTATCTATCTTTCTCAAGGACAAATGCTAAAAATACCTTTACACTTCTTGCTGATCATTTCGTTCGCTAATAACTTTAACACTTCTGGGATCCACTATTCGCGCTACTAAACCACCTTTCAGTTCTTGAGTCAATTTCCTGCCTAAAAGACCCTTTACACTTCTGATCATTTCCCTGCTAAAAGACCTTTACACTTCTGATCATTTCCCTGCTAAAAGACCTTTACACTTCTGATCATTTCCTTGCTAAAAGACCTTTACTATTCTCTTTCTCAAGAGTGTGCAGCGAATTCTCTACTAGATGAAAAGTTTACTGAGTATGACATCCTGGCATTTAAAGCGTACTAGACTTTCTAAATTCCACGTACTACAAAACATGTTTTTTTTCTCATGCCCAAAAATACCTACTATTAAAACATAAGTACGGGTTTTTAGGTCACATCCATTGTTGTCATCAGAAGACACTTTCGTGCAATTGTTTTCACAGTTTACGGCATTACGGCAAATACTACTTGCACAAAATTCTAAATCACTGTCACGCCCTGACCATAGAGAGCCTTTGTTTTTCTATGGTATAGTAGGTCAAGGCGTGACTGGGGGTTGTTCTAGTTAGTTATTTCTATGTGGGGTTCTGGGTTATTATTTCTATGTTGGTGTCACATCCTGACCATAGAGAGCCTTTGTTTTTCTATGGTAGAGTAGGTCAGGGCGTGACTGTGGGGGTTGTTCTAATTTATATTTTCTATGTGGGGGTTCTAGGTTTATTTTCTATGTTGGTGATTTGTGTGATTCCCAATTGGGAAGAGAGGCAGCTGGTAATCGTTGTCTCTAATTAAGGATCGTACTTAAGTAGCATTTTTTCCACCTGTGGGTTTATGGGATATTGTTTATGTTTAGTTGCCTGTTCGCACTGCATTGTCGTCACGGTTCGTTTATTCTTTATTTGTTTTGTATTTGCTTCAGTTTCACTTTATTCATTAAAAGTATGTGGAACTCAAAGTACACTGCGCCTTGGTCCAATCCTTCCAACAACGAACGTGACAGTTGGTGATTGGTTTGATTCCCAGGTAGAGGCAGCTGGTAATCGTTGTCTCTAATTGGGGATCATATTTAGGTAGCCTTTTWTCCACCTGTGTTTTATGGGATATTGTTTTTGTGTAGTTGTATGTTAGCACTCCATTGTCGTCACATTTCGTTCTTTCTTTATTGTTTTGTTACATGGTTCACTTACTTTATATTAATAAAGATGTGGAACCCAGATCACGCTGCACGTTGGTCCGAGTATGCTTCAAACGATCGTGACAATCACCCCATTGGTGTCATACCATGTACGATATTTGGAAATATCTTGTTATGATTGTTTATAATATTGCGGACATGCAGAGATGTAGAGAACGAAGTTGTGTTACTCCTCAGTCATCGTGATCTTTCATTATAGAGCTTTGTTTTGGTGTGGATTGATGGCCTATAAATTCATATCAGTTGTGATTCTTCATTCTATTCGCCTTTCCTTATTTCTGTTGTGGATTGTGTTTCTGTGCACCAATGGAAAGTCTTCAAACACGAATGACGAAAACGGCTTTTTAGTAATTGAACACAATCGGAATTGCGTATTCGTCGATGATACCGATGAATGATCCTGCACACAATATGTTTTTTATATAATGTTTTTCTCAGGAATATCATTTGATTGATGTGTATGAAATTGTTTGGTGGAATATACATGAAAGGAGATTGATTACCTAATTCTGCACCTTTGGATAGTGTATTCTGTTTTTATCCATTACCCTAAATGCGCACTTTTGGATAGTTGTACTTCCTGTTTTATCATTACCATGAATGCTGCACCTTGGATAGTTGTACTTCCTGTTTTTATCAATTACCCATCAATGCTGCACTTTGGATAGTTGTACTTCTGTTTTTATTCATTACCCATAATGCTGCACCTTTGGATAGTTGTACTCCTGTTTTTAATCATTACCATAATTCTGCACCTTTGGATAGTTGTTACTTCCTGTTTTATCATGTACGCATAGTGCTGCACCTTTGGATCTGTTGTACTTCCTGTTTTTATCATTACCCATAATGCTGCACCCTTCGGATCGTTGTACTTCCCTGTTTTTATCATTACCTTTAATACTTGCACCTTTGGGTGAGTTGTACTTCCTGTTCTTTTATCATTACCCATAATGCTGCACCTTTGGATAGTTGTTACTTCCAGTTTTTATCATTACCCATAATGCTGCAACTTTGGATAGTTGTACTTCCTGTTTTTTATCATCCATAATGCTTGCTCCTTTGGATAGTTGTACTTCTTGTTTTTATCATACCCATAATGCTGCACCATTTTGTGGATATTGTTACGGGTCCTTCGTTTTTATCATTACCCATTAAGTTGCACTTTGAGCGTTGTATGTCCTGTTTTTATCAATACCCATAATGCGCACTTTGGATAGTGTGACTTCCTGTTTTGATCATGCAAGGAATATGTGTTGATCCATAGGGATTTTTTTAAATAGACAGACTTTCTGCTCGTTGTCTACTGGACTCAAGTGATACTATTGGTTGCGTTAAGCTTTTTGCAGGCAGTCATGTTCTTTTAATGAATATCTATTTGCAATTTTGACTTGTATATAACATCCGTTTGATGAATGGATTCATGTTTTTGAGATGGCAAGTACATATAAAACGCTTGTAAGCGTTTGAGAAAAATTTTAAGTGGAAAAAACTGTGTGGTGTGTGTGCTGGTGTGTGTGATGGGAGGTGACCTAGCCCATGAGGTTGAACACAAGGCTACCCCCCCATCTCATTAGGGACTAGGGGAGTACAGGCCAGTTAGAAGCCATGTCCCAAACTGCACCCTATTCCCTTTATATGAGATGCACTACTTTTGGCAGCAACAGTGCACTTGGTCAAAAAGAAGTGCACATATAGGGAATAGTGCGTGCCATTTGGAATTAAGGGTTTAGGGTAATTAGCGGCCAAGGTTGTTGCTAGAACTACTTCCTGTGTTTCATTAAACCCTGTGGCGGCTGTGACTGTCTGTGGGAACGTCTCTTTGAAACAAGGAAAGACTAATGTTTTCCCTCAGCTGATTCCCCGGCACTTTTGCATTTTATGGGGGTTTGCTTGGCACTCAGCTTGCCATGATACAGTTATATTTTAGTTTGTAAAATAAACTGGCTCCCCAGATAGAGAAACTACCCAAGAAAACCCAGAAATCGTCCGCGCCCAAAGAACCTCCCCCAAGAGAATACATAACGATGGGGTTGGGTGACACCCCGGTGGGATAGGGAGGGGCCCAGAAGAAAAGGGAGAGAGAGGGGGGGGGAGTGAGAAGGAAAAGTGAGAGGAGAGAGAGAGAGAGAACTTGAGAGAGAAAGGAGAGTGGATGAGAAAACGTGACGACGCGAGAGAGAGCAATAGAGAGTGATTTTGGGTGGAGTGAGAGAAGCGAAGAGAGCATGAGAGGAGAAGAGAAGGAGAGAGCACGCCGGGGAGGCTGAGAGAGAGAAAGTTGAGAGAAAAGAGAGAGAGAATTGCGAACACGAGAGAGGTATGGGATGAAGATAGAGAGAGAAAGATGAGAGAGAGAGAATGACAGACGAGAGCGGGGAAGTGAGAGAGAGAGAGAGCACCTAAAGAGAGAGGAGGAGAATGAGAGAGAGGGGTAGTGAGAGAGGAGAAAGTGTGTGAGAATTGATGAAGAGAGGGTGGATTGCAGACAGTGAGAGTTGAGACGAGGGAGAGAGAAAACCAGGATCGAACTTGTAGGAGGCTGGACTGAACTGCTTTACACAAACCCAATTTAGGAGGGCTCCATTAACTGCCTCATAGCTCGACTGACTAGAGCCTGACTGTATGAACTGACTAGAGAACTGATAGAGGGAACTGACTAGATTGATCCCTGAACTAGATGACTGACTCATGACTGACTAGATGGCCTCCTGACTAGATGGCTGACTAGTGGCGGATTAGATGGCTGACTAGATGAGCTGACTAGATGGCTGACTAATGCTGATTTAGAATGCTGACTAGATGGCTGACTAGATGACTGACTAGATGGCTGACAGATGGACCTGACTAGGCCATGGCTTGACTAGCTGGCGCGACCTCTAGATTGATGAACTGTTGATTGACTGACTGACTGTTTGACCTAATGCCTGCCTGCTTGGGTTTGACTGCTGGACTGCTGACTAGATGGCTGACTAGAGGGCTGACTAGATGGCATGAACTCAGACTGACGGAACGGTAATCTGACTAGATAGACCGATAATGTTTGAACATTTAAGATGCCTGCCTGGTTGACTGACTGAATAGCTATTACCCAAGCACGTCAACAAGCCTCAATGAAACAGAAAGGTGTTTCAATGGATCCCCTATCATCAGATCCCTTTAACTGAGATCTCTTTCTCCCCCTACATGTAACAGAGGGTTTAATCTCAATGTGACATCCATCCTTGTAAAGTAATACCAACTATACTATACTAGATTAGAGCACCTGGTTGAKCCTTACTGGGATTTCCTTAAACCGCCTTCTATGTTTAATAAGATACTCAGACTCTGAAGGAAACTTTCAAGGCCGGTTTAAAGGAATATTTCTGGATTTTGGCAATGAGGCTCTTTTGTCTACTTCCCCAGAGTCAGAAGAACTTGTGGATACAATTTTGTATGTCTCTGTGTCCAGTATGAAGGAAGTTAGAGGTAGTTTGGTGAGCCAATGCTAACTAGCGTTAGCGTAATAGATACCCATAGACTTTCAGTCATTACCATTAGCGCTAGTTAGCATTTTCCGTCAAAGTGGACACAGACATAAAAATAGTATCCGCGAGTTCATCTGACTCTGGGGACGTAGATAAAAGGGCTTCATTGCCAAAATCCCGAAGTATCCCCTTTAACCTTTTCCAGATGCTCTCCGGGATCGGACGAGGCGCCTAAACATATTCCGGTTATCAGAAGTATGATCACTATTTAGTGTTGGCCTGATTTACTACACTAATTCTGCAGTGATATTCCTTCAAACACCACAGCCCTCTCCTGAGTGAGTTTGTGGAGGCTGTGCTGCCCCTGCCATCCTTGCCTTTCCTCTACTGTACCAGGTAAAGTTAGGTTTAGGGTTATTTTTTATAGAAGTTAGCACTCTGTCTCTGGATCTGCCCCTGCAGACTGCTGCTTCTCTGTTTCCCCACATCCTACCCTGCCCTGCCCGGATTACCTACCATAACTACCCTACCCTGCCTACCTACCTACCTACCTACCCTATCTACCCTACCCTGCCCTGCCTGGATTACCTACCATAACTACCCTACCCTGCCTACCATAACCTACCTACCTACTCTATCTACCGACTTACCCTGCCTGCCGCGGATTACCTACCAAATAACTAACCCTACCCTACCCTGTCTACCGTACCTACCTACCTTACCGTTACCCTGATCATCCCTACCTTCTGCAACTGCCTGGATTACCTACCATAAATTACCCTCAACCGCAGGGCTGCTTGCTCTAATCCCTTCCCTACTCCTAGCCTGCCCACACTAACCTCTGCCTACCGTACCCTAACACTTCCCATGGCTCCTGCCTGCCCTGTCCTGTCTGCCCACCCAACCCTTACCTGCTACACTACCCTACCCTGCCCAACCCTACCCTACGCTGCCTACACTTAACCTGCTGCCTACCCTAACCCCTACCTACCCCTAACCCTACCCTAACCACTAACCCTACCCAGCCTGCTTCTGACCTGGCCCTGCCTACTCCTAACCCTTGCCTACCCCTAACCTTACCTGCCTGCTCTACAAATGCCCTGCCTAGCCCTACGCCTGCCTGCCCTGCCTTTCCTACATCTGCCTTCGACCTGTAGTGTATTGCTAATACAGCAAACCTCCTGCTAGCCAATGAGGCCTTCCTAGGCCCCCTACCCTTACTTCTGCGAGTTTTCAATTAACTCATAGCCAGAACTCAGTCTTGGCTGTGGTAGCTCCTCCAACGTTAACATAGTCTTCCCCAGTAGATTAATATTCAGAAAAAATTCAATGTTTGTGTATTGCTGTTGATAGAAAAAAAGTAGATGGGATGGAATTATTTTGAGACAAGTATGCTAAGTTTCCATCCAATTGTGGACCGATTTTTTTAAAAATAGCGCATTTTCGCACTAGTGGTGTAGTTTCCAAGCCACCAAATTGACATGTGTTAAAAGACGTGTAAATATGCACATTTTGGCCACCATAGCCTTAGGTGATCGACATGAATACATTGAACATAAGCTAGGTTTCCATCCAATGGATGACAGAATTTCATTGCAAAATTCTGCAAAAGCAATATGTAGCATTTCTTACCAGAAGGTGTTTTCAATCAAACTTGACTTGTCGCACATAAAAGGCTATACATGATGATGATAGTAGCACATAAAAAATTGACTTGCGGTAATATTCCCAAGTTAAATGGGAAGTTTCATTGCATTTACAAACTCTAGCTTAAAGTTATCTCATCGCAAACAGTTGTTTGGTGTTGGTTAATAGTGAGTGTGCCACTGCTGGTATTGGACGTGCCCGTCCATGCCAACACACGGCAGATGAACGCAGATTGTTTGATAGAGCGCACACATCGTCTACATGGAGATATTATTATGCATCAAAGTGTAAGATTATTTTTATTTGTCCAAACGGCAGATTTCACAAGAATAAAACCCTGGATATATATTTGTGAAGGAACCTCCCACTTTCACCACCCTGTGAAGTTCATCATCATGTATTTCATCTGTAGCCTGATAAACTGGATGCTTTCCCGACTCGTAGTGGGTCAACCACACAATATATCATCACGTGACTCCAAGTTTACTTTCCACYTCCGTTTCTCGTATAATTAATTTTAGACACAAAAAAAGATCCCATTAAGGTCGAACGAGCAAATTATTTGTCAGCATTTATAAAATTGTACTGAAACTTCCTGTTTCCATCACAGCTCCTGTTGATTTTGTTTTTGTATGGTATGACTTTACTGGCATTATAACATGTGGATGGAAACGTGATTAGTGTCTAACCTTATCTTCTCCTCTCCTTCCCAACAGGTGAACAACAATGGTCTGGTCTCGTTCCTCAGAGAGGTATCTCAGTTCACACCAGTGGCATTCCCCATCGCCGGAGACCGGAGGGTTGTGGCAGCGTTCTGGGCTGACGTGGACAACCGGCGGGCGGGACAAGTCTTCTACCGGGAGAGTAAAGACCCGTCTGTCCTCCTGAGGGCCACAGCTGACGTCAAACGATACTTCTCTGAGTTCCCAGAATTCACTGCGACATGGATCCTCATCTCAACGTGGCACAAAGTCACCTTCTTTGGAGGAAGTGACATCACACCGGTAAGATTCTCAACCTATCAAATGTATTTACTGTGTATCTGTAAGGGGTGCGTACTGGCGGCAGAGAAGTCAGACGCAGGAGAGCAAAAACTGTGTTTCCAACGAACCAGTTTAATCATAAAAACCACCGGAAAACAGAGCGATCAATAAATGGGTACAAAACTCGCCGCACACCAGACATAACGTGCACAAGCACTTACAAACAAACAATACCGGACAAGGACATGGGGGGAACAGAGGGTTAAATACACAACATGTAATTGATGGAATTGAAACCAGGTGTGTGGGAAGACAAGACAAAACAAATGGAAAATGAAAAGTGGATCGGCAGAAGACCCGGTAACGTCGACCGCCGAACGTCGCCCGAACAACTAGAGGGACCGACTTCGGAGGAAGTCGTGACAGTATCAACAGTGCTTTACAGTAACCCAGCCTGGGTCCGCAACAACCAAGCAGTAGTGGGAAGGAAAAACACCCCAAACTCATTGTTGATTGATAGGGGAGAGAGAGAGCACCCCTTTCTTGTTAAATTTGACCTTACATTTTGGCCATTTCGTGGACACTCTTAAGAGACGTACGTATGAATATTTTTAATATTCAACAAACTGTATGTAACCAGTTGTCCTCTGTGCAGGTGAATACATTCCAATTGGTGTTGATCACCAACGGAGAGCTATCCTTTACCATCTTCCAGTATCATGCCATCACCTGGACTACAGGCATGCATGCCAGCAGTGGAGGAGACCTGGCAGGGCTAGGGGGCATCGCTGCACAGGTATGTCCTCAAATCAAATGTTATTGGTCACATACACATGGTTAGTAGATGTTACTGCGAGTGTAGCGAAATGCTTTTAAATAGGTAAGATCACAGAGATGTCCTCTCAAACCATGTTTATAGGTAAGATCACAGAGACGTCCTCTCAAACCATGTTTATAGGTAAGATCACAGA
>NW_019943977.1:107576-111057 GCF_002910315.2 Salvelinus sp. IW2-2015 | reverse complement strand
GAGACATCCAGATTCTGGCCCAGGCTCAAGCGGACCAACACGGCCCGGTCCCAATTCGCTGACCCTCGTCAAGTTTTCTCTTCCTGATGTTTGTGAACGACTTTGCGTTGGTCCGTTGAGACTCGTCTGTTGTCCAGGGCGACGGATGATCTCTGTATATGGCTTTGGGGACAGTTCCATCATGTATTCATCCAGTCAGTTATTTAGAAACAGAACCTTCTAGATGTGTCCAACACGTGTTTGCTGCTAAGCGTTTTTCAATAGACACGGCATTGAACCCGTGGCTCATTGGTTGTAACAGATCAGCCGTGTCGTCAGAGCACGTGCAGACCAGCTGGCTGGTGTGTTTACGGACATATTCAATCAATCCTTATCCCAGTCTGCTGTTCCCACATGCTTCAAGAGGGCCACCATTGTTCCTGTTCCCAAGAAAGCGAAGGTAAATTGAGCAAAACGACTATCGTCCCGTAGCACTCACTTCCGTCATCATGAAGTGCTTTGAGAGACTAGTCAAGGACCATATCACATCCACCCTACCTGACACCCTAGACCCACTCCAATTTGCTTCCCGCCCCAATAGGTCGTCATCAAGCTCGTCATCAAGCTCGAGACCCTGGGTCTCCACCCCGCCCTGTGCAACTGGGTACTGGACTTCCTGACGGGCCGCCCCCAGGTGGTGAGGGTAGGAATCAACATCTCCACCCCGCTGATCCTCAACACTGGGGCCCCACATGGGTGTGTCGTGTCTTTGCTATGCCGATTTAAGTGTTATGACATGCTATTCTATAAAATWCTTTCTCCGTAATTAATATTACCTGATTGAACTAATCATGTAAATGTAATTAACTAGAGAGGGGCACCACGAAATAATGTTTATAGAGCTGTTATCTTCCGAATAAACTCTTAAAGACCTAGTAATATTTTACATCAATAGCAGTCAATATTAATCGTCACCTTATTTCAGTCTCATCTGAAAGTTGTAAATTCTTGTCACGATCGTCGTAACATTGTGGAAGAGAGGAGGACCAAGGCGCAGCGTGATAACTATACATCTTCTTTTAATTATAACGAAGACGAAACGAAGAACACTGACAAACTATACAAAACAACAAACGACCATGAAGCTATAAAACGAAAGTGCAGAACACAAGCAACTAACGTAAAGACTAGTACAATCACCCACGAACTACCTAATGAATATGGCTGCCTAAATATGGTTCCCAAACAGAGACAATGATAGACAGCTGTCTCTAATTGAGAACCAATCTAGGCAACCATAGACATACATACACCTAGACTAGACACTTTAACAACTAAACCACAGCACCCATAAACATACAAAAAACCCTAGACAATACAAAACACATACATCCCCCATGTCACACCCTGACCTAAATAAAATAATAAGAAACAAAGATAACTAAGGCCAGGGCATGACAATTCTTGGTTATCTTCACGAACCCTGGCTAACAAGTTGAATCAGCAATACAAAATTGGGTTTAATTATTTATTTACTAAATACCGAACTAAATCACACAGAGTTACATATACACGGAATGAATCATACCTTGATTACAAATTACATCATAAAGGAAAACGTCCCTAGTGGGTGGAACAGATATGACAGCTTGTTACACAACAGAAAAGGGGCTGGGTTTGAGTGAAAGAGCGGGAAGACTGAGGAAAAAGGCGAAGCTGTGCTATTGTAAATACAATAATCTTATGCATTCTAAATTACCGCACATTTGGAAAGGAAAAATGCAATAAATATTTACTCTGAGCTGCGCTTCGGTAGGTTGGTGGTAGATGGAAGGCCGTGTTGCCCAACCGGGTCCTTTGTCCTTTGAAGAATGTCTCGCTGCTGCTGCTGAGTGGTAGACTGGATACTCTGTCTGTCCTAATTTACGTTTGCAGCTGCTGTTGCTAACTCCACGGCTTGAGGACGTATCACTTCTATAGTGAATAAGAGTTCAAAGTTCATACCATTCGCAAACAAAGCTCATGCTGAGGTTGGCTTAGTTCTGTTGTTATTATCTGAACCATTCTGACATAGGACCGTCGTCCTCACATCCTCGAACAGGAGGTTACTTTTTGTCATTGGCTTATATAGTGGAGGGAGAGGGGTGTGTCTGAAAAGTTTATAACCCATGTCTCTTCACAGGGGCGGGCCACTGGTTGAGCAGAGCCCTAAACTTTGAAAACCCAAATCTCTCATTTGGAAGCTAAAATTACATTTCATCTCTTACACAATAATCTCATATTCAAACATTTGAATTAAACAACAATTCCATGTGAATCCGATACCTCTGATGTTTAGACTTTCCACAGTAGAGTTTGTCATCCTATCATTGATGAGAATGTGCCAGAGGGCAACAACTTAAGTACCACCGCATATGTTCACTTGGTCGAATTACCAGAATATAATTAATTTCCCCCCAACTTCTGATGTTCCCAGAATCTCTATGTTAAACCAAAGGGGCTTTCTAATGTCACTCAGTAGAGTAGGGAGAGGAAAGGGGGGGGAAGAGGTATTTATGACTGTCATAAACCTACCCCCAGGCCAACGTCATGACAGGTGCGTTCTCAGCCCTCTCCTGTACTTCCCTGTTCACCCATGACTGCGTGGCCATGCACACCTCCAACTCAATCATCAAGTTTGCAGACGACACAACAGTGGTAGACTTGATTACCAACAACGACGAGATGGCCTACAGGGAGGAGGTGAGTGTGGTGTCAGGAAAACAACCACTCAACATCAAAAAAACTAAGGAGATGATCGTGGACTTCAGGAAACAGCAGAGGGAGCACCCCCTATCCACATCGACGGGGCCGCAGTGGAGAAGAAGGAAAAGTTTTAAGTTCCTCGGCGTACACATCACGGACAAAACTGAAATATTCCACCCACACAGACAGCGTGGTGAAGAAGTGGTAGGGAGGCTGAAGAAATTCGGCTTGTCACCAAAAACACTCACAAACTTTTACAGATGCACAATCGAGAGCATCCTGTCGGCTGTTATCACCGCCTGGTACGGCAACTGCTCTGCCCACAACCGTAAGGTTCTCCAGAGGGTAGTTGAGGTCTGCAGAACGCACCACCGGGGGCAAACTACCTAACCTCCAGGACACCTACACCACCCGATGTCACAAAAAGGCCAAAAGATCATCAAGGACAACAAACCACTCGAGCCACTGCCTGTTCACTCCGCTATCATCCAGAAGGCGAGGTCAGTACAGGTGCATCAAAGCAGGGACCGAGAGACTGAAAAACAGCTTCTATCTCAAGGCCATCAGACTGTTTAAACAGCCATCACTAACATTGAGTGGCTGCTGCCAACATACTGACTCATCTCTAGCCACTTAATAATTAAAAATTGGATGTAATAAATGTATCACTAGCCATTTTAACAATGCAACATTGTTATATGAAGTGGTGTGTCAAGCAGCGCCAAATCTACCAAATGTACTATATGTGACTCATCTG
>NW_019943977.1:76393-107284 GCF_002910315.2 Salvelinus sp. IW2-2015 | reverse complement strand
GATATTGTGTTTTAAAAAGGGTGATAACTGCCACTAAATCATCTCAATGTATTGAGAGAGAGATATGTTTTACTCATTATGGATTGTTATGCTGTATTCATTATGAAAATGGAGTTCACATCATCTTGACTGAAACCAATAATGTAGTCGACTCTCTGTAATCATTTTGTCATGCCCACTACCAACCTTTTTGCTTATGTTGCCTAATCATTTGGTTATGTTATGTCACTACTGCAACAAAATATTTAAAGAAAAGTAGGTTATCATCTGTCAGTGTTAAATTTACTACCAAGTTGTACATCATTTGTTCAGAGTCACTGTATTTCATGTTTTCAATAAAATTCAGTTACATTGAAACATACATTGCAGTTAATGAGGTTACTAGTACCCCCCCCCCCCCCCCCCCCCACCCCACACTACTTGCTGGAAATAAGCTCCCCTCTCAGATTCACAAGGCCAGCACAGATATGTAGTATTTTATCGATTTTGGAGACCAGTGTGATTGGCACAGTCTTTCAAACGCTGTATTGCCCTTTCGACATGGATGCGGACGTTTGCAATACGCCGAGCGTTGGTGRCCTTCTCACAGGTGAGCTGCCCTCCTTKGCACGTGAACGCTGKAATGACCAAGGWCACTCTACGTTCATCCGGTACRTCCCGGATGTTAAATCCACGAMCCCCAGTCGCCTCATCCCCAGAGCGAAGGTAATCCAGAAAAGCCTGAGTGCTGTGTTGTGTATTTATCACTGCACCTGCCACCATAGACATCTGAAATGAACACAACTACTCCACAAGGAGCAACAGCCACTAAATACTTTACAGTGTTGCTGGCATAATAATGGCCGTAAGATTCACTCTGTGAGTCTAAATGTTTTAGACTGTGTGACACCAAAGCGCTGTGTTAAATCAGCCATGACCAAGTTGAGTCTAAGTTTCCTGAGGGTCATCAGTGTCTTGTCCACTACATGCACTGAAAATGATGTAGGAGCAAAAGGCTGTAAACATGATACATGGGTATGAAAGGCAAGCAATGGTAGTCCTTTATATAATATAGTATCTGCAGGTTTGGCAACCAGACTGTCGGCAAAAGTTCTCGATCCCTCATTGGATACCTGGGTCATCTCCATGCCAYTGCTGATCTGTATAGTTTGACTGCAATAGTTGTGGTCCTCCAGCATAAGATCCATCCATTGTGACTGAGCATCAGAGAAGCCCTGGGATGCAGGAGGTGACCCACTCCTCCCTGCTTGACTACAGTCATCTTCACGGTTAAGCATAAAATAATAGTTGTCATTGTAAGCTTGGACAGGCAATGGCACTGGAATATCTGATCAATAACAYWGACATTTTGKAAGTGAACTAATAAAAACTGTTTGCCTGGTCAGTGAGCTGAAAACACCAACCTGCTGTCGTAATGTTGTCAGTGACTGCAACTGTCGTTGCCGTGTCTTCTCTGGGGCTCTATCGTAGCCTAGTCATAGCGTTGGGTAAGGGTTCTCGACTTTGTCAACAAAGTGGAACGAGTCTTCGGCGGTTCTTTAATTTGAGATTTCGCAACCACAATTGCTTGTCTTGTTCCGCAGTTGGTAGACGATGGAATGTGTACCATGGTGGACGTGCATTCTGACCTTTTTAATGGTGTATTAGCTTTAACCACAAACGTCATTAGCTTTAACCACAAAAAATAACGTTAACAACGAAGGTAAAATGTACTATTCAACTAGCGATTAAGTTAGCTAACTCCGGGAGCAAACATCTGCAATAAGAAGTCTACTTCAAACTGGAAACTGTTCAGAATATTGTGGATTGAGATTCCTGCACATTCTGGAGTCTACATTGTTTTTGATTGTGCATCCTCATGCCACTAGATGGCACTTTTGTAATAATGAAGAAAACAAAAGATGGGTTAGTTTACAACGGGCAGAAAGCTGTGTGTTGTGATTCTGGATGGCCAGATAATTAGCAACAATGACAAGAAGCTGCCTTGTGGGGAATCGTATGTGTCTCTTTTCAGCTAGTTATCTAACCAGCACCTGTAATGATGTATTTGAGAGTCAACAAGTGCTCAATGTGCAAATGTATTTATCTTTTCAATTAATATTGGAGATGAAATCTAGTTTCCATGTTGTCAACAATCTAAGCCAACCCAGTGTGTTTTGCCCCATAGTTGCGCAAGCATCAGTTTGTTGCTAAACAACCAACCTTATAATTTGCGGCGTAAAACAGAGGTATACTGGACCCCCTAAAAACATACCACTTCGATACAGCTACGACTAGAAGTGACTTTTCGTAACAGGTGCAGACATAGCTGGGGGAAGTAGTTTGGGGGCGTCATATTTCCGTTAGGGAACGCCTACTCTGTGAAGTGCACATGTGCAATAACTCAATTCGCCTTTGCACTCCTTCTAAACAATGCCATATTTGGAAACTTTGAAAATCGTAAAGTCTACAAAACTTAGTCCACTCTGTTCGTAACAGTTTATAGTATTGGGAACAGAAAACTGTATTGAGATCAAATGTTTAATCGATGAGAAGATTTGCAGAATGTCTGCAATTCCATCTTCTCCCATCTCATTCTATCTTCTCCCATTGCCGGCAACTGGGCTTCCTACTCACTACCATATTTGGTAGTGAGTGGAAACGCCCAGCGGATGCTTCACATTTATACACCCGGTGAAATATCTGTTCAAATGTCAGATGTGTTCAGACTGACATGGCTACTCTAGTTGTCATGGTAATGGCGGGTGTGTGCAGGGGCATAGGCTGATTGGTGGTGGTGCCCATTCTTCCTCTCAATCAGAAATTGTTTTGTAGCATGCAGTCTACCCCAGATGCTTTTAATGTTCGATATGAAAGTCTACCCCAGATGCTTTTAATGTTCGATATGAAAGTCTCCCCCAGTTGCTTTGAATGTTTGAAATCTTAGTGTAAGAACACTTTTAAAGCCTCAAAGGGTAAGACGATCCAACTTTCAAAAATAGTCCTTTTTGGCTAGCCACAGCATTCAACTAGCTAGCTATGTAGCTGTTTAGCTTTCACATGCTTTGTTCAAACAATGAACAAACTTGTGAGCTACCAGATGTTCTTGTCAAACTGTCAAGAGAGTAGCTAGCAAGCAACAATATATGCTAAATCACAGTCTAGAAACCACTTAAGGGCATTTGACCTTTCAGACAAGTCACATGGCCAGGAATCAGATTTATGTGATTTCAAAATGTGGCTTGAAATATCTGATTCCATGTGCTTTTTGTCTGTGCAGACTACAGGAAAAATATCAGATTTGACTCAACTATATACATWATTTTTTTGTATTTGAGTCAAACTTCAAACTGCCACTCTGGCGTTGCAGTTGGGTTGGACATAAAACTAGAAAACATTTATTTGACAGGTATAAAATCTGTTCTTCGTTTGCGTTGACTTTGACATGATTAAGATTTGACATATCAAAGATATTTAATTTGGGGCTTTCTGCAGAGGCCAAAGCGAATCGGATGACGATCTGATTTCCGGTCAGTTTTGCTCTTACTTGCAAAACAGTACTTGGTTATGATTTGAGCAAGATACATTGATCCCAGATCTGCGTTTACCGGTAACTTCCGTGTGCTGGCGACCACGTGTCGGTGCGCTGACCAATGGCAACGCTACTAGCTATAGCTGAACGAAGCCATGTGAGGATCTGTAAAATGGCGGCGCAGTGGCGTGGAAAAGATCAGCTTATAATCACCGGCAACACGGACTTTCTGACCACAAACACATTCAATGAGGTACGGCTTTGATACATAATTTTTCAGCATACATGTGGCCAAATAAAAATGACTTGTACCACTTGGCTTTGACTATTTTTCGTGTTTGAAAAAGGCAAACCAGCACGCGGTGCCTACACGTGGATGTGAACGGCTAGTAGTAGCTAACGTTAGCTGCGAGTCGCATGGTGGCATGGGAAAATAACTGCTGGTGACACAAGTATTCAACTATAATGTCTCCATTATTTCACGATTTAGTTCTGCATAAAACAATTTCATTGGCTTTCTGCAAAGTAATACCTGTCTAAGTTGCCGTGACAGTAAATGTAATGTGCTATAATTATGTAAGGAGTCAGCCAAGTTTCTTCTCTACTCGGAAAAGGCGATATTCTGTCTGCTGCTAACGTTTATAGTTGCTGGACACCTAAAGACTGGTCGTGTTGGGTATGCGGAAGCTGGCAACAATGAATTGTCGGTTGGCGTCAATCAAAAGCAAATTATAAGATTCAATTGTTGAGTTTATTCTGCATTCACGTGGCTGCCGATATGCATATTTAGCAGAGTACTGGAACGTACACACACACTCACTGTCCCATACATATTCAGACAGGGACACATTACTTTTGTAATGTTGTAACTGTTACGGTCCAAGTGTTGGGCATGTTACCTATGTCAACCATGGACTCATACAGAGGTACATCTAATTCCGCTACAATACACCCTTATTTTACTCGTTTTTATAGCATTTCAATTGCCTTTGCGTACCACCCATTTCAGTAAATATTCTCCATATATCATTAACACCTGTCAACACTGGTCTCACACCCAGGGTCTTGTTTTACTGAACTAGCTATAGCCGCTCTACTCTTGTGGGAAACGTTCATGATAAACAGAGTTGTAACTAGTGTGATTGTATAGGCCTAACATTGACGTTAATAGGAGTGAGTGTCAGGCACCTAGTAGCCTACAATGGCCTATTTCAACGCTGTCCACGTCTTTGTACTACTGTACTATCCCCGCATCAATTAAAATCATTTATATTTCCTGAGAGGTAATGAGGGATTAGTGCATAGGGACCCAATGGGCTCTGGTCCAAAGTAGTGTACTATATAAGGAATAGGGTACCATTTGGAACGGGCTCAATAATAAATAAAGGCCAAATAAAAAAATAACGTTACGCGACGCTTTTCTGTTTTCCCCAGTCTGAGCATTTTACAATGCTCCCATTGTTACTGTTCGCAGTCGGATCTCATCTCCCACACACCTATTGGTTGGGTGACACTGAGAAAACAACACTGACTGGAAACTCTCCCAAATGGCACCCTACTCCCTATAGTGCACTACTTTTGACCAGAGAATGGGCCTTGGTCAAAAGTAGTGCACTGCACTTCATATGTAATAGGATGCCATATGGGATGCAGCTTGTGACTATCACGTTTCTCAAGATCCATTTGGATCTATAAGCCCTGGTCATAAGTAGTGCACTGCGTTTGGGAATAGGGTGTAGGGACGTAGGCCCATAATCATATTATAGACAGACAGTGTCCCAGCAACAACCACCACCACACCCAGGGAGGGGCCCGTTGTTGTCAAGGAGTGAGAGTGCGGACTAGTGTGCTATGGGCTAACTGTCACTTTTTATGACAAGCCAACTCATGTCCTTATGATGCGAGACACTTTGTGCTGCTGTTTTTACACCTCGTTGGATACATCAAACTGAAGAGTGGGAATGACTGTCCGAACATTCCCCTCCGCCCCCGCCACAGGGCTCTTCAACAGTCTGAAAACATGCACACACACTCAGTCTGATGGGAGGAAGCATACAAACGCAGCCTCAACAAACACTAATGACTAGCAGCTTGTTTTATTGTATTCAGACTGCTCTTTGAGTTATGTTACTCAAGTGTCTTTTAGTAGAAATGTGTTAACTTTCTCAATCTTTCCTTAATTAATTTTACATTTAGATTTTAGTCATTTAGCAGACGTTCTTATCCAGAGCGACTTCCCCCCATCCTTCCTCTTTGCCACTTTCTGTAAATACATTAAAGAAGAACGTAAGAAGGGAGGGACCTTTGGACTTTCTCCTCCAATACGGTTGGGAAAGAGACGAGGAGATGGGATGCGGGGAA
Source organism: Salvelinus sp. IW2-2015 (assembly GCF_002910315.2). Classification (NCBI taxonomy): domain Eukaryota; kingdom Metazoa; phylum Chordata; class Actinopteri; order Salmoniformes; family Salmonidae; genus Salvelinus; species Salvelinus sp. IW2-2015. The sequence goes on along the minus strand of NW_019943977.1, from coordinate 101,412 downwards.
TCACAAAAAGACTTATGATCGAGCAACTGTTTCTGTAGGCTGCGTTTACACAGGAGGCCCAATTCAGATATTTTTGCTTGCTCTTTTGACCAATCAGATCAGATCTTTTTCCAATAATTGGGCAGCCTATTTGCCTGACTTGTGATTGAACTTGTTCTCCCTTTCTGATCTTGTTTCTTGTTACAGGCTGTCCTGGGTAAAGGGGAAGTCAGTGATCTGGAAATGGACACTCACTCCTGCCTGGACCCTTCCATCCTGGCTATGTTTGAAGACTCCGCCGTAGCTGCAGAGGTCAGTATCAGGACACAATGTTGGCCAACATTCAGATATACTGGGGTGTATTCATTACGCTGATTCTGTTGTAAAACGTTTCTTAAAAGAAGGCAAACGAAACGGGGAGGGRACTACCTGAATTTGTCCAATAGAAACTCTAACTTTGTTSTTTGCTACCGTTTGGGTCTTAAACGGTTTCCGTAATGAATACGCCCCTGATGTAGACCCTGTTCCCATCCGAGACAGGTTCTACATCAGTGGTTCCCAAACTTCAGGTCTTGACCCAATCTGGGGTCCCCTGAGAAAATATGTGATCTTATCAAACAAATTCAGATTTTTTATAATCTTCAAATGGGTCTAGAGTACAACCTTTTAGTGTCAACTAAGGGCCTTTTACACTACTAGAATGCTCTTTCCTGTCGTTATTATGAGTTGGGACAGCCTGCGGGACCTAAAGCTGAGTAAATATCAACACGCAGCGTTAACTAGGGAATATCATCTTTCCAAGTGGGGCCCCCTGCATTTTCTAGTGTCAATTTGGATTCGTGTGCAGAAAAACTCCTGGTTTACATTAACTTGTCCAATTAGAAACAGAAATGAGAGATGCCATTTGTATTATTCTTTATTAATTCAATTTATTTCAGAAATGAATGACATTTGTTTTTCAGACTAGGAGCAGACTGGATGAGGAGAGTGAGTCCACGTTGTTGACAGCTCTAACAGAGATACTGGACAGTGTTGAYGATGAGACCCTGTCTCCCTTTGACACCCTGCCTGACACTGGGCTYTTCTCTGACCAGAGGCTACGGGACAACTCACCGGTGGGTAAAACCAAGTGTGGGTCTGTGTGTGTGATTCAGAGTAACCAGCAGTCCTACTCTGAGACGCTGTGTGAATACAGTCCCAGGTGTTGTTGATTTGATGACAATCAGGGGTACTGCTTTTATTTTGGTTTTATCTGGAAGTCATGGTGAAAATGGTGTCTGTGGGAGGACGTGATTGTTGTTTTGTAATTACTGTATTTCTCCTGTTTGGTGTGTTTCTCCAGTTGAGGCGGCTGCTGAGTTTCACACGGTCTCCACCTGATAAAGAAGCACTCTTTCGTTCCATAAAGACCCCCTCTTCATCTTCATCCCCCTCTTCCTCTGTTGGAAAGGTAGAAACCTCATCCCTTTCTGTTTTATGGAAGTGTGTGTGTCAGATTAAGATTAGCCGTACTACTACTGGTAATCCCACCCGTTAATCTAGGTTTACAGAGGTCATTTCAATGATAAAAGAACCACTAGAAGAGTGCTCTCCAACCCCTGTTTCTGGAAGCATCCTCCTGCAGGTTTTCACTCCAACCCTGTTCCTGGAAGCTATCCTCCTGTAGGTTTTCACTCAACCCTGTTCCTGGAAGCTATCCTCCTGTAGGTATTCACTCCAACCCTGTTCCTGGAAGCTATCCTCCTGAGGTATTCACTCCAACCCTGTTCCTGGAAGCTATCCTCCTGTAGGTATTCACTCCAACCCTGTTCCTGGAAGCTATCCTCCTGTAGGTATTCACTCCAACCCTGTTCCTGGAAGCTATCCTCCGTAGGTATTCACTCCAACCCTGTTCCTGAAGCTATCTCCTGTAGGTATTCACTCCCAACCCTGTTCCTGGAAGCTATCCTCCTGCAGGTTTCACTCCAACCCTTTTCCTGGAAGCTATCCTCCTGTAGGTATTCACTCCAACCCTGTTCCTGGAAGCTATCCTCCTGTAGGTTTTCACTCCAACCCTTTTCCTGGAAGCTATCCTCCTGTAGGTTTTCACTCCAACCCTGTTCCTGGAAGCTATCCTCCTGTAGGTTTTCACTCCAACCCTGTTCCTGAAGCTATCCTCCTGTAGGTTTTCACTCCAACCCTTTTCCTGGAAGCTACCTCCTGAGGTTTTCACTCCAACCCTGTTCCTGGAAGCTACCCTCCTGTAGGTTTTCACTCCAACCCTGTTCCTGGAAGCTATCCTCCTGTAGGTTTTCACTCCAACCCTGTTCCTGGAAGCCATCCTCCTGTAGGTTTTCACTCCAACCCGTTTCCTGGAAGCTATCCTCCTGTAGGTTTCACTCCACCCTGTTCCTGGAAGCTATCCTCCTGTAGGTTTCACTCCAACCCTGTTCCTGGAAGCAACCCTCCTGTAGGTTTTCACTCCAACCCTGTCCTGGAAGCTATCCTCCTGTAGGTTTTCACTCCAACCCTGTTCCTGGAAGCTATCCTCCCTGTAGGTTCACTCCAACCCTGTTCCTGGAAGCTACCCTCCTGTAGGTTTTCACTCCAACCTGTTCCTGGAAGCTACCTCCTGTAGGTTTTCACTCCAACCCTGTTCCTGGAAGGCTATTCCTCCTGTAGGTTTTCACTCCAACCCTGTTTCCTGGAAGCTACCTCCTGTAGGTTTTCACTCCAACCCTGTTCCTGGAAGCTATCCTCCTGTAGGTTTTCACTCCAAACCCTGTTCCTGGAAGCTATCCTCCTGTAGGTTTTCACTCCAACCTCCTATTCCTGCGAAAAGCTATCCTCCTGTAGGTTTTCACTCCAACCCTGTTCCTGGAAGCTACCCTCCTGTAGGTTTTCACTCCAACCCTGTTCCTGGAAGCTATCCTCCTGTAGGTTTTCACTCCAATCCTGTTCCTGGAAGCTATCCTCCTGTAGGTTTTCACTCCAACCCTGTTCCTGGAAGCAACCCTCCTGTAGGTTTTCACTCCAACCCTGTTCCTGGAAGCAACCCTCCTGTAGGTTTTCACTCCAACCCTATTTGTAACTAACCTGGGGTGTATTTATTACATCTTGCAACGGAAACCGTTTACTGTTTAAGAAGCAAACATAATGAAACGGGGAGGGTCCTACTTGAATTTGTTCAATAGAAACTCGATTTATATTGCAAAACGTTTTCCATTTGGAGTAAACTGTTTCTGTTGCAGAACAGTCATTTAGCTGTGGCGCTTCGATTTTTTCCGTCCCTGAGCAAATTTCAGGTCTGCTGACTGCAAACTTGAACATTGTGAAAATTCTGTGGAACTTCCGGCACGCGTTTATTGTGACCACTGAGCCTGTACCAACTTTAAGTTAGTTAGTAGGCTACTGTGGCTATTTGATCATCATGTAGGCCTACCAGAGTAGCCTACCATCAGAAACAAGGGAGACAAATGCCTCCCATAACRTTTTAACATGGAAATACCTGTTCTATCATTCAGCCTRCAGTAGCAGCCAATGTGTGGTGTTCAATATAGGCSTACATTCCATGAGACTTTTGGGGGGGAAACATGYAGGGCTTGACATGAACCTGTTTATCCACTTGTYCTTCATACAAGGAGGTGAYTGAAAAATGTTGTTTGATGCAAGAAACCACTTTACAAAATAAAATGCATAATTATTCCCATACCRTTATTACAGAGAATCAGACAAATTATGCTACCCTCTGCCTATTGGCTACTTAGCTTATTCAAGGCCGTCTCAAAATACAACACTGCCCCTTTAAGACATGCAAATGCTCTTTACCTGACTGGCTTTTCAAAGATGTCTAGAAATACAAACGTTTTGTGCTCTTGTAGGAAGCAACCACTCCCCCCATTGTTAAGTACAAACGTATCTATAACTGGGCTAATAACACACTAACTAGCAGAGGATATGAACAGATGTGCACAGGTGCCTACATGCAGCTCTCGCTTTGATCTCAAAACAAGCGCATACTGTCCAGTGGCCATATATGATCCATATATGGCAATGGCTATTTTCATATAGGCCTAGTGCAGCTCTGATTGGTTATGGTGCACTGGTCTGTGTAGTGGTGCTTGTCAGTGCAATAGAATCCTACTCCGATGAGCTCTGCCTACAAGAAAATCTCTTGCACAGTTGGTTTTGTATACTAAGTCTTGCGTAGTTGGTTTTGTATACTAAGTCTTGCGTAGTTGGTTTTGCATACTAAGTCTTGCGTAGTTCGTTTTGCATACTAAGTCTTGCGTAGTTCGTTTTGTATATACTATCTTGCGTAGTTCGTTTTGTTTCGGTATGTTGCATTGAAAGGGGCTAACATTTCGTTGATTCGATCCCAATTCCCACAGTAGAGGGAAACGTTGATAGTGTTAACTAACGGGGGAAACTAGAAAGTCGAGTGAGGTTCAGTCTCGTGCTTCTCTGCGCGGGCTGATATTTAATCTGCGTGGCCGCGCATGCACCGTCACGCAAAGAAAATAATTCTGTCGAGGGGCACTTTGAAGATGCTGGAACAGTCAACATTTACTTTTCCTCTGCAAACAAAACGAGTTACGAATAGAAAAATCGGACAACCCCATTGTAGAATTATCTATTTCTATGCAAGATAAATATTCCTCTCGAGGCACATTCACGTTATGAGTACCATAGGAAGAGCCCTGCGCTGGAGTAACTTGTTTGATTTCAAATAAGAAAAACGGTTAAAGATTTACATTCGTTTTAATGTACTAAATAAAATGTATATCATAATGAATTTGACATACATTTGTATGGGATTGGGTTGTGTCATAGTTTGGAAATCATATACAAAAAATATTAGTGTACTAGACTATGGGATTGAGTTTGTCATGAAAAATAATACAGAGAATGATATCTTTATTAAAAATAGAGAAATGGCGAGCACGATTATGAGCATAGCTGGCTCTGCTGGARTAACAGTCTTGACGTCATTCTTCCTTACAGGTTGAGACAGTCATTACTGACAGACCCAGGAGGGCTAGGCTAACTCCCAGAGCCCAGGGCTCTTCCACATCCATACAGAGGAGCGATGGAGAGGAGGAGGAGGGCGGCAAGGTCCACATTCACAGTCCGCCTCGGGGCTTCAATCTGACCAATCAGGACTCGGGAAAACTTTTCCTTGACCAATCAGAAGTCAGAGCGCTGAACTCTGTAGAGAAGGACCATGGCTACTCCTCTACAGTGTCCCTGGTGGACCTGGTGAAACTCATGCACCCCTACTGCCTSAGGGTGTGCCTGGATGAGGAGGRGAAGGACTGGGTCGGCACATCCAGGCAGGAGGCCTCCTCCCTGGGGGAACGGAGCGCGGACCAGAGAGTACCCCTGGAGGGCGAGGTGTGGAGGTATACGAAGCCTGGTTCGGAAGAGAGCGATGAGGAAATTGATGTGGACGGATCAGATGACGAGTGTCCCTCGGGAGGAGGGATGAAGGATGAGAAAGAGGGGGGTGGAGAACAGGGAAGTAAAGGTGAAGAAGTGAAGCAACTAAAAAGTCTACTTGTGAAGTGGGACGTGTCCCAAGAAGGCCAGAAGACCAAGAACAAAAAAAGAGTGAGCTTCGGACCCGTCCTGGTGACATCCTACGAGCTACCAGAAACAGACGAACTTGACTTAAACGTGCTCCCGGACTTGAGCGAGCTCACCAGCCAAATCCCCATTTTTGACTTCAACAACGACACGAAAACAACGACCATTTCCCTCACAACATCCTCTCCAGAGTCTTCAGCAGCATCTTCAAAGGACAACCAACACCCGGTTGTAACTGACATACCTGAAAGGACCGGAGATAAGTCGTCGTCGGAGCCTCCACCACAGCAAGGCGAGTCCAAGCCCAGACCGGCCCTCAGTCTTCAGCAGTACCGCCTGCTGCGCCAGCAGAAAATACTACCCCTGGTGGTGAAACCTGAGAATTACACCACCAAATGGCCCTCTCTACCTGAAACCCCCAAGGAGTTGCCTCCTATACCCTATTTGCAAGGACCTAAATATAACGTTTTGGGACCAACGACCACACATCATTACATAGGARGTAAAACAGGGGATGATGTCAGTGGATTCAAGCCTATATCTAAGACTAGGACAAAGATTGTCTCTCCTGCTTGTCCCAGTAAACCTGGTAAAGGCATTGGCATCAATGGATCAAAGCCTGTAAGAAGTGGGACTAAGACTTCTCCTGCCAGCTCAGCTTTAAAGCCCAAACGCAACTCAATGGAAGCTAAATCTGCTAATTATGTTGGTGTATTAAAGCGTATTTGGACTGAGACCATCTCTCCTGCTAGTCCCTTACCAAGTCCCAACCTGAACTCCAACTCAGTGGCGGGTCTGGGCCAGAACAGGACGAGCCCAGAAAAGAGTGCTGTTGCTGTCAGTAGCGACCCCCCAAACCCTGTCCTGGTCCCACTACCAGGAACCCGCCCATCTTTGGATGGATTTGATAGGAGCCATGGGACCAACCAGGAGAAGCAGGAACAATCTCTACCTCTGTCCACCACCCAGGAGTCTCCGGCGCCCAAGCCCAAAATGGTGTTCTGCAACCGGGATCCAAGCCTGAAGAGCACCAGTCTCCTCCTTGAGATCCAGCGGAGGTTCTCCACCAAACAACCATTACGGAAAGCACTTCACACCCAAAACACTGCAGAGACCACGAAACAAGGGGATCAGCTTCGCTCTCTCAGTCCAAGGAAAGGGGTCGAGACCGTACCAGAAGGGTCCAAGTTTTCCCCAAGTGCACCAGTAATGGCAAGTCCGTCCTCCAGACCCTCAGTCCATCCACCCACCCATGCYGTTGTTGCTCCTTACCCAGAGATGGAGAGGGCAAAGCGGGTAGCCCTTGGGAACCTCCCCCATGTCCAACTGTCCACATCTCCAGAGAGTAGCACCTGCATACAGACCCCCACCTGCGGCACAGGTAAGCCAGATGAGCCATAACACACACAYAAACAATATATTTTGGTGTAGGGTGAAGYTGACTCTGATTTTGGGTCAGTTTATCATTTTACTTACTACAGGTTAAGGTTAGGATTGGGGRAGTGGAATCTGATCCTAGATCTGTACCTAGGGGAACCTACACCCTGAGTATGTATTTCTTCAGATAAAGCTAATTAAGCTAGAGATAAAAGTGGATGATTTGTGATTTAGTTAGAGCTGGTGTGAAATGAACAAAAATGTATCATTTGTGATGACTTTGATATCCTGTGTCATTCTTTCTAAGCCTCATTCAGAAAGAGATKGTTGTCTCCATGTTCAGCTGAAGGAATCAAAGCTTTAAACATGTACTAGATTGACGACTGCTTTTCAGAACGTGTTTATAGTTTTGTATTTRTTTTGTAAGGAGTGGGGCAGTCCCASTCACATTTATCAGATAGGAAAGATGGAGAKGAAAAAGAGAGTTGCKGAAATAGCAGGGGTCTGGAACCCATGCTGYGGSGGTGTATGTGTTCTGGAGGAAGCAGYTTAGAACACTAGACCAGCAGAACGTTCACCTTGATGAACTGCTACCGTCCCTGCATTCWGAAACTGATTTCTCTTGGTCACGTTGCAGGAATCGAAGCCACAGATCTGACCAGCCTTCTGGAGCGGTTTGAGGAGACACAAGGTGAGTGAGGGATCAGTGGGGTTTTGTTATTAACTCTCTCCTGTTCTTCTTCCAGCTATCCTACGTCCCATCCATTGTGGGATTTGCATTCAGATGTATTGATTTGGTTGATGCATACATCCCAGCTACCCCTGTCCYTGTCATCTTAAACATGGTGCTGGAAAAAGGCACAACAGATCCTAAATCAGCACTCCTACTGTAAGATTCAACCCCTGATCTTGCCTCCCTCATGGCTGTGTCTCTTCCCACAGCCAAAGAGGAGACTGAGAGTGAACCTGACGGCAGTCCAGATAGGAGCCCTGTTGGAGTTGAAGAGCTGAGCAGTAACACTGAAGGTGAGTTAAAGGACGGTCCTTTCTATTATGCAGAAAGACTCCGCCTGGAGACTTGCACCCTATTACCTCCTTGGTGCACTACTTTTGACCAGAGCCAAATATGGGCACTGGTCAAAACTAGTGCACTATAAAGGGAATAGGGCGCCATTTGGGATGAACTGGTTCTTCGACTTCATTTCTAGTTTAGTCCACACAGTTGCTCAGAGGACTTTGCTGTGGTTATTCTCAGAACTTCAGTTTATCATCTGGTTTGTTGCTTTCTTTCAGGGATGCTGACACTGCTGGGTGCCTATCTCCTCAGCACCCAAGAAAAACTCTGTCTTCCAGAACCTGCTGGCTTTCCAGAACTTGTCAACACACTCAAACCCCTCAGAACTCCGGGACCCCTCAGAACTCCGGAACCCCTCAGAACTCCGGAACCCCTCAGAACTCCGGAACCCCTCAGAACTCCGGAACCCCTCAGAACTCCGGGACCCCTCAGAACTCCGGGAACCCTCAGCAACTCTCGGGACCCCCTCAGAACTCTGGAACGTTGCGATACTCAGGAACCTCTCAGCATCCAGAATGTTCTCAGCACTCAGGAACAGGCCCCTGCCCAGCCGCGCTGGAAACCGCTTACCCCTGTCGCACCTCAGAGGAAGCAACCGGCGACCCCCAAACCTCTCCCTCCCAAGGCCATCCATCATCAAACCCGTCCTCTAACACCCAAAAAGGCCCACCCCCTCCACCCAAAGCCCCCTGTCCACCCCTGAGTTCCAGACACCAGTATCTGTCTCCTCGGACCACGACTACTGTCTATCTCAGGATCAACCAGGGATAATACTACTATGCTATGCAGCAAAAAACAAACGATACTCCCCGACCACCAACCAATCCCAACCCCTCCTCAGTGCCTGGCACGCAGAACTCTGGGAAAATTTGCGCCAGCAGCAGCCAATGGACTCCAGGACTGTTCCAGAGACGAAACTTCCCTCAGACTCTGCTCCGCCATCTACAGAGAGCTCCCCCTCTAGGACGGACGCCATTCATGCAGGGGAGACACAGGAAGAGAGAACCAGCCCCTGCATCCCTTCCCCTCCTTCACCCAGTCCCCCTGCCAGAGGTAGGAGGTCGTCCGGCGCTATCGGACAAGGTCTTCATGCTCAGACTCTAGCTCTAGGTCCCCTTCTTCATCATCATCATCTTCCTCATCCTCTCCTCCTCTCGATCCAGGTCTCGCTCTCCACACCGAAAGAGGTAGGTTCAGATCTGTGTGGTGCTGTTATGCTCTTGAATTAAGTTGAGGGGGGGGGGCATGTTAGTGGGTGTGGTGACTGTTTTGCTCTTGATTGAAGGGAGGGGGGGGGGCATGTTAGTGGTGTGGTGACTGTTATTGCTCTTGAATTGAAGTTGGGGGGGGCATGTTAGTGGGTGTGGTGACTGTTATTGCTCTTGAATTGAAGTTGGGGGGGGGGGGCATGTTAGTGGGTGTGGTGACTGTTATGCTCTTGAATTGAAGGGGAGGGGGGGGCATGTTAGTGGGTGTGGTGACTGTTATTGCTCTTAATTGAAGTTGGGGAGGGGGGCATGGTAGTGGGTGTGGTGACTGTTATTGCTCTTGAATTGAAGTTGGGGAGGGGGGGCATGGTGTGGGTGTGGTGACTGTTATTGCCTTGAATTGAAGTTGGGGGGGGCATGGTTGTGGGTGGTGGTGACTGTTATTGCTCTTGAATTGAAGTTGGGGAGGGGGGGCATGGTAGTGGGTGTGGTGACTGTTATTGCTCTTGAATTGAAGTTGGGGGGGGGCATGTTAGTGGGTGTGGTGACTGTTATTGCTCTTGAATTGAAGTTGGGGAGGGGGGCATGGTAGTGGGTGTGGTGACTGTTATTGCTCTTGAATTGAAGTTGGGAAGGGGGGGCATGTTAGTGGGTGTGGTGACTGTTATGCTCTTGAATTGAAAGTTGGGGAGGGGGGGGCATGGTAGTGGGTGTGTGACTGTTTATTGCTCTTGAATTGAAGTTGGGGAGGGGGGGGCATGGTAGTGGGTGTGGTGACTGTTATTGCTCTTGAATTGAAGTTGGGGGGGGGGGCATGTTAGTGGGTGTGGTGGACTTATTGCTCTTGAATTGAAGTTGGGGGGGGGGGGGCATGTTAGTGGGTGTGGTGGACTGTTATTGCTCTTGAATGAAGTTGGGAGGGGGGCATGTTAGTGGGTGTGGTGACTGTATTGCTCTTGAATTGAAGTTGGGGGGGGGGGGCATGTAGTGGCGTGTGGCTGATTATTGCTCTTGAATTGAAGTTGGGGAGGGGGGGCATGTTAGTGGTGTGGTGACTGTTATTGTCTCTTGAATTGAAGTTGGGGGGGGGGGCATGGTAGTGGGTGTGGTGACTGTTATTGCTCTTGAATTGAAGTTGGGGGAGGGGGGGCATGGTGTGGTGTGGTGACTGTTATTGCTCTTGAATTGAAGTTGGGAGGGGGGCATGGTAGTGGGTGTGGTGACTGTTATTGCTCTTGAATGAAGTTGGGGAGGGGGGGCATGGTAGTGGGTGTGGTGACTGTTATTTGCTCTTGAATTGAAGTTGGGGGGGGGGCGCATGGTAGTGGTGTGGTGACTGTTATTGCTCTTGAATTGAAGTTGGGGAGGGGGGGCATGCTTAGTGGGTGGGTGACTGTTATTGCTCTTGATTGAAGTTGGGGAGGGGGGGCATGTTAGTGGGTGTGGTGACTGTTATTGCTCTTTGAATTGAAGTTGGGGAGGGGGGGCATGTTAGTGGGTGTGTGACTGTTATTGCTCTTGAATTGAAGTTGGGGAGGGGGGGCATGTTAGTGGGTGTGGTGACTGTTATTGCTCTTGAATTGAAGTTGGGGGGGGGGGCATGTAGTGGTGTGGTGACTTATTGCTCTTGAATTGAAGTTGGGGAGGGGGGGGCCATGTAGTGGGTGTGGTGCCTGTTATTGCTCTTGAATTGAAGTTGGGGAGGGGGGGGCATGTAGTGGGTTGCGTGACTTATTGCCTTGAATTGGAAGTGGGGGAGGGGGGGGCATGCGTAAGTGGTGTGTTGGTGATTATTGCTTCTTGAATTGAAGTTGGGGAGGGGGGCATGTAGTGGGGTGTCGGTGACTTATGCTCTTGAATTGAAGTTGGGGAGGGGGGGGGGCGCCATGTTAGTTGGGTGGGATGACTTATTGCTCTTGAATTGAAGTTGGGAGAGCGGGGGGGCATGGTCTTGTCGGGTGTGGTGACTTATTGCCTCTTGAATTGAAGTTGGGGAGGGGGGGGCATGGTAGTGGGGGTGTGGTGACTGTTATTGCTCTTGACTTGAAGTTGGGGAGGGGGGGGCATGGGTAGTGGGGTGTGGTGACTGTTATTGCTCTTGAATTGAAGTTGGGGAGGGGGGCATGTGTAGTGGGTGGTGGTGACTGTTATTGCTCTTGAATTGAAGTTGGGGAGGGGGGGCATGGTAGTGGGTGTGGTGCTTTGCTCTGACTTGAAGTTGGGGACATGTAGTGGGTGGTGACTGTTTATTTGCTCTTGACATTGAAGCTTGGTGGAGGCAGGGGCAATGTTACGTGGTGTGGTGACTTTATTGCCCTTGAATTGAGTTGGGGAGGGGGGCATGGTAGTGGGTGTGGACCAACTGGTACGGTACTTTGCTATTGCCTGTTTTTAAACCTAATTTCTTCCAATTTACACATTTTGCCATGAGCTGACCTAAAAAAAGATGTTTTTAAAGATTTTTTTTGGCAGTTTACACATTTTGCCAACGTTATAGCCCAATCAATGACATGAGATTTTAACTTCTCCCTGGCTGTATACTTTTTATTTTTGGTGATTGCTTAGTTCTAAAAGATGATCTTCAAATAACAATATCTCCATACCATCTTCTACATACTTTACATCTGGTTTTAGTCATTAAGTTTACACACAACGTTTTACCAAAATGTATTTTCTTGCTTTAACCCACATCTCTCCTTCTCTTTCTCCAATCCTCCTCCTCCCATCTCTCCTTCTCCTCATCCTCTCCTCCATCCCTCCTCCTCTCCCCCATCCCTCTCCTCTCCCCCCTCCTCTCTCCTCTCCCTCTCCCCATCCCTCCTCCCTCTCCTCTCCCTCTCTCCTCCCCATCCCTCTCCCTCCTCGCCATCCCTCTCCCTCTCCTCCCCATCCCTCTCCCTCTCCTCCCATCCCTCTCCCTCTCCTCCCCATCCCTCTCCCTCTCCTCCCCATCCCTCTCCCTCTCCTCCCCATCCCTCTCTCCCTCTCCTCCATCCCTCTTCCTCTCCTCCTTCCCCTCCATCCTCCTCCTCCCCATCCTCCTATCTCCTCCCCTCCCTCCCCACTCCCCATCCCATCCCTCTCCTCCCATCAACCTCTCCCTCCCTCGCCCTCTCCTCCCTACCCCTCCCTCTCCCATAACTCTCCTCCCCATCCCTCTCCCTCTCCTCCCCATCCCTCCTCCCTCCTCCCCATCCCTCTCCCTCTCTCCCACCCTCTCCCTCCTTCCTCTCCTCATCCCTCCCCCTCTCCCTCCCAATCCCTCCTTTCTCCATCCCTCTCCTCGCCCCACTCCCCATCCCTCCGCCCCATCCCTCTCCCCATCCTCCTCCGCACCAGGTTCTGTCCAGGCGTTCTGAAAGCAGCTCCTCCTCCTCGTCCTCTTGCTCCAGCTCCGTCTCCCGTTCCCCGGTTCCCTGCCGGTACCGGCTCCCCTACCCACAGTCCTGGAACCGCGCTCGGTCCACATCAAAGTCCTGGACTCAGTCTGGTTCCAGATCTAGGTCCAGATCCCCCTCCACACTGGCCCACAGCAGGGCCCAGAGGTGGAAGGACTGCTGCAGGTCACTGATGGCATTAATACTTTTTTWWAAGTATTTTGTAAAAGTTTTTAGGGRTGTGTATTATTAAAGGAGTTCTGAATGATAGTTAATAATACAAAAGCCACACTGGTCTTCCGTAGTCCATCTCACCTCGCTGTCTCCCCTCCCCCAACCTTCAGCTCCAACAGGGACTCCAGGAAACGAAAGAGACAACAAGAGATGAGGAATCAAAAACTAAAAGCCATAGTGAGTACTGAGTAGTACATTACAAACCGTKGTACACCTTGTGTTTTTGCTGTTAACATTTTAGAAATATATTTTTTAATACTTTTTAAGATGTTAAATGTAAACGTGACATTACTTCCTGATTGATTTGGAGACCAAATTGTCGCCAACTGTCCTCTTCGGTTCCCACCAGATGGCCAAGCTGCAAATTGAAGATTGGCTATATYATAAAMATTTCTGGAAACCAAAATGAGCTTTTTGGTCTTCAATTTAGGTYAGGAATACAATACAATAACACAGATGTTTCAGACAACAAGCACTTTAATTCCCTCTGACATCATYGCATGTGTGATATAACAGCATGTACTACAATGTATTTGAATTACATTGCTGGAGGCTCATCTCCTCTGAAACAAAACCAATACAGATGTGCCTGGGAGAGACCTGCGGCACCGTGTCCCCTTTCACAGATCTCAGCTTCATGTTTGGGTTTCAAATCTGACTTTAAGAAGATCATTTGTAGAAATCTGCAGGGCTTGTGATAGTGACAACCCTTGGTGCGTTGTTTTGTGTGGCCAGGACGAGCGCAGGGTGGTGTACGTGGGCCGCATCCAGAGGACCATGATGCACGCGGAGCTGAGAGAACGCTTCTCTCTGTTTGGAGAGGTGGAGGAATGCACCCTGCACTTTAGAGACAGGGGGTGAGTCTTTCTTTCTGTTTGGAGAGGTGGAGGAATGCACCCTGTTGCAGCAACTTTCAGAGACAGGGGGTGAGTCTTTCTTTCTCTGCCATCAAAAGAGATGGACAAAAATCATTAGCATCAGTGTCTTTAAACTCTTTCTTCTCTAGACTTTCTCTGTCCTCTTTCCCCTTCTCGCCCCCTCACCTCTCCCTCTCTGTCCCTTCACCTCTCCCTCTCTGTCCCCATCACCTCTCTCTCTTTCTCTCTCGGTCCCCTCACTTCTCTCTCTCTCTATCCCCCTCACCTCTCCCTCTCTGTCCCCATCACCTCTCTCTCTTTCTCTCTCGGTCCCCTCACTTCTCTCTCTCTCTATCCCCTCACCTCTCCCTCTCTGTCCCATCACCTCTCTCTCTTTCTCTCTCTGGCCCCTCACTTCTCTCTCTCTGTCCCCCTCACCTCTCTCTCTCTCTCTCTCTGTCCCCCTCACCTCTGTCACTCTTTCGGCCCCCTTAGATATAATCATACTTCATTTTATTTATTGAACACTTATTTCACCAGGTAACTTACCTTTGTCCATGTCAAGTGGTTAGGAAATAACAATTTCTTAACCTTTGTTCTGTTTCCATAGCGACCACTACGGCTTTGTGACGTTCTACAACATGAAAGATGCGTTCTCAGCCATCGAGAACGGCTACAAGCTGAGGAGACCTGACGAGCTGCCCTTTGACCTCTGTTTCGGGGGCAGGCGTCAGTTCTGCAAATCTACGTACGCCGACCTAGGTGAGAACCTTTAAGGGTCCCAAATGAGAAAGGGAGATACCTACTCAGTTGTTCAACTGAATGTCTTCAACTGAAATGTGTCTTCCACAATTAACCCAACCCCTCTGAATCAGAGAGGTGCGGAGGCTGCCTTAATCGACATCCCATGTATTCGGCGCCTGGGGAACAGTGGGTTAACTGCCTTGATCAGTGGCAGAACAACAGATTTGACCTTGTCAGCTCGGGGATTTGATCCAACAACCTTTCGGTTACTGGACCAACGCTCCTAACCACTAGGCTACCTGCCACACAATGGCACCCTATGTTTATTAAGAATGTTTATCGGCCTCTCGGACGAAGGCTTTCCCCTTTTGGGAAATAGATGATATGAGTTTATTAAGTCACATGCACAGGGTCGCAGATGTAATTGCAGGGTAAACAGGTTGAAATCATAGCATGTTGGTAACTGAACTGGTTTGTTTCACCAGATTCTAATCGGGAAGAGGAGGACGCCACTCCAGCGAAAAGTGAGGAGGAGGAGCTGGACTTTGACACGCTATTGAAGCAGGCACAGAAAGGCTTGAAGCGGTAGCAGAGTCCTGGAGGAAGAGAGGGAGCCAAGAAAGGAATGATGGAGCTGTCACCCTGTTCCCTATAGAGGGCACTAACCTGAGGGTTCTGGTCCCAAAGCAGTGCCCTCTATAGAAGGGAATGATGGAGATGTCACCCTGTTCCCTATAGAGGGCACTAACCTGAGGGTTCTGGTCCCAAAGCAGTGCCCTCTATAGAAGAGAACGGGGTGTAATTTGGTCCTGCTCCAACAAGTTAGAAAGACTTACCTCAGAGATATACACATGCACATACTTTAACATTGTAGAAATGTTGTTTTAACTTGTTCACTTTTATCAACTCATTGTATTTACCGTGCTAGCAAGACTTTGTTGATACAGTAAAAAGATTTGTAAGAAGAAAAAAATCATATGAAACTTATTGGAATATTGTAGTTTATTTATTTTTTAAAGGAAGAATCTTTAAATATCTTTGTTTGCACTAATATTGCATTTGCAAGCTTTGCATTACTCTCGTCTGTTACAATGTTTAAAAAGTTGAGATTCCCTTGGTCATTTTATTCCCAATTATGAACATGTTCTTTATGAATGAATAAAGACTATTATTGTGTAATACTGAACTAGTGTCCACCCCATTGCCCTGACTGGACGGATCCATGGACTGACAGATGAAGGAATATCTCAAACACTACACTGTGAGTCTTCTTAAAGTGGAAACGAGTTGCTTAGTAACAGCCTACCTTTGGTTTTGAAGCTCACAATGTAGAAAATAATTAACCTGCCAAACTATACATTTCCAAAACGACATTCACTTTAAAGAGGATGGTACAAGGTAATCACAAGCAAGACTAGTTTAAGAGGAAATGAATTAAGTTAAAGTAGACTTGTGAACTAATGCCTATTTTTTTTATTTGGCACGTTGATAAGATGGAGAGCGGACCCTTTAAAGGAAATTGTACACTGTCTCTTTAAGCACGCACCAACCAGAAGCCCTACATCGATCGATCCACGATTGCGCATGGTTAACTAAAACAATATTTTCTCGACTTTTAATTATGATTCTTCCTATGATTGGCATTCCACTGTCTAATTCTGTAGCACAACTTATATCGCTTTATTTGGCGAGCTACTGAGTCTGCGCACTAGGGAGCAATAAGGAACTCATAACTATCATGCTAATAAAATCCTATGCAGAGCTACGTGGTTGACACAAACACAGCTAGGCCGTTTTGAGTGATCGAGTGTCATTGACTAACTTTACCTAGCTCGATGTGCTACTAAAGGCTTCATCTAACGCCTGATCAAATCATCTCCGGGACAGGTACACAAATTGAAACTACCTAGAACTTGGAGAAAACCATGCCGAAGCCGAGCGCTTCCAAGGCGGCAGCTGAGACGGGGAAAGACCCCGCAGGTTCATCAGTGGTGTGGTGGAAGGTGAGAGTTCTACTCGTCATCACGTCAATGGTCTACTGTAAGATGTCAATCAAATAGCCTGCTGTAGGAAAGCCTATAAATAGTGTCTGTTTTGATTCAATGTATTACATTAAGACACACATTTCAGTGCATGTGTCAGATTATAATAACATGGTATATTTGTATATACCATATAAACTCAGCAAAAAAAGAAACGTCCTCTCACTGTCAACTGCGTTTATTTTCTAATTCTAGGAGGGCATTTTAGATCTGTGAAAACATTTTAGTTCTATTAAGACATTGTAATTGTATAAAGACATTCAAATTCTATGAGGACATTCTAGTTTTATGAAGACATTTGAATTATCTGAGGACATTCAAGTTCTATGAGGACATTCTAGTTCTATGAGTACATTTTAACTATCTGAGTAAATTCAAGTTCTATGAGTACATTCTATTCTATGAGGACATTCTAGTTCTATGAGGACATTCTAGTTCTATGAGACATTCTAGTTCTATGAGTACATTTTAACTATCTGATTACATTCAAGTTCTATGAGGACATTCTAGTTCTATGAGGACATTCTATTCTATTGAGGACATTCTAGTTCTATGAGGACATTCTAGTTCTATGAGTACATTCTTTCTATGAGTACATTCTTGTTCTATGAGTACATTCAAGTTCTATAGTACATTCTAGTTCTATGAGGACACTAGTTCATGAGTACATTCTATTATATGAGAAATTGTAGTTCTATTGAAGACATTTTAAACGCAGCAAAAAAAAGAAACGTCCTCTCACTGTCAACTGCGTTTATTTTCAGCAAACTTAACGTGTAAATATTTGTATGAACATAAGATTCAACAACTGAGACATAAACTGAACAAGTTCCACAGACATGTGACTAACAGAAACAGAATGTGTCCCTGAACAAAGGGGGGTCAAAATCAAAAGTAACAGTCGGTATCTGGTGTGGCCACCAGCTGCGTTAAGTACTGCAGTGCATCTCCTCATGGACGGCACCAATTTTCCAGTTCTTGCTGTGAGATGTTACCCCACTTTTCCACCAAGGCACCTGCAAGTTCCCGGACATTTCTGGGGGAATGGCCATAGCCCTCACCCTCCGATTCAACAGTTCCCAGACGTACTCAATGGATTGAGATCCGGCTCTTCGCTGGCCATGGCAGAACACTGACATTCCGGTCTTGCAGGAAATCACGCACAGAAACAAGCAGTATGGCTGTGGCATTGTCATGCTGGAGGGTCATGTCAGGATGAGCCTGCAGGAAGGGTACCACATGAGAGAGAAGATGTCTTCTTCCTATCATGCACAGCGTTGAGATTGCCTGCAATGACAACGAGCTCAGTCCGATGATGCTGTGACACACCGCCCCAGACCATGACGGACCCTCCCACTCCAAAATCGATCCCGCTCCAGAGTACAGGCCTCGGTGTAACTCTTCTTTTCTTCGACGATAAACGCGAATCCGACCATCACCCCTGGTGAGACAAAACAGCGACTCGTCAGTGAAGACACTCTTTTGCTAGTCCTGTCTGGTCCAGCGACGTGGATTGTGCCCATAGGCGACGTTTGTTGCCGGTGATGTCTGGTGAGGACCTGCCTTACAACAGGCCTACAGCCCTCAGTCCAGCCTCTCTCAGCCTATTGCGGACAGTCTGAGCACTGATGGAGGGATTGTGCGTTCCTGGTGTAACTCGGGCAGTGTTGTTGCCATCCTGTACCTGTCCTGCAGGAGTGATGTTCGGATGTTACCGATCTGTGCAGGGTGTTGTTACACGTGCTACTGCGGAGGACGATCAACTGTCCGTCCTGTCTCCCTGTAGCCTGTCTTAGGCATCTCACAGTACGGACATCACAATTTATTGCCCTGGCCACATCTACAGTCCTCATGCCTCCTTGCAGCATGCCTAAGGCACGTTCATGCAGATGAGCAGGGACCCTGGGCATCTTTCTTTTGGTGTTTTTTCAGTCAGTAGAAAGGCCTCTTTAGTGTCCTAAGTTTTCATAACTGTGACCTTAATTGCCTACCGTCTGTAAGCTGTTAGTGTCTTAACGACCGTTTCACAGCTGCATGTTCATTAATATTTTATGGGCATTGATAACAAGCATGGAAACAGTGTTAACCCCTTTACAATGAAGATCTGTGAAGTATTTTGATTTTTACGAATTATCTTTGAAAGACAGGGTCCTGAAAAAGGGACGTTTCTTTTTTGGCTGAGTTTATATCAGGGATGGGAAACTCCAGTCCTGAGGGGTGGAGTGGTGTCACGTTCCCCTATCTCTAGCAAACACAGCTGATTTAACTAATTGCATTCTAAACTGAAGACCACTATTAGTTGATTATTGGAGTCAGGTGTGTTAGCTGGGGCAAAAGAGTGACCAATCAGGCTCTGGAGGACTGGAGTTACCCATCCCTGATATATATACAGTACCAGTCAAAAGTTTGGACACACCTACTCATTACAGGGTTTTTCTTTATTTTTTACATTGTAGAATAATAGTGAAGACATCAAAACTATGAAATAGCACATATGGAATCATTTAGTAACCTAAAAAGTGTTCAACAAATCAAAATATATTTTATATTCTTCAAAGTATCCACCCTGTGCCTTGATGACAGCTTTGCATGTTCTGTGCTCCACGTTATGCATGACAACTGTAAAAGTTTATATGACCTTTGCTTCACTCAGGCTTTTACGGGCGACCGTGGACTATGGAACAGAGGACTGAGCTTTTCCAGAGGTAGTAAACCATTTCTAAACACACACTCACCCATACTCTTTCTCTCCCTCTTCTTCACAGGGAACTTATTATCCACGTGTTCCTTTCACCTATCCAGTCCTTACAGGAAGTTGTTGCTTTGCCAGAAGTGTCTCATACAGTGTGTTTGTTTGTGTAGGGAGCAGAAGTGGGGTCTGAACACATACCTCTACGCCCCTAAAGATGACTACAAACACAGAATGTACTGGAGGGACCTGTACTCACCTGAGGAGGCAGGTTAGGAGGACACCGCGTCACACACACACACACACACACACAGCGTTGCAAACCCCTGACCCCTACATCAGTACCACATAGTTACACCCCACCCTTAGTTCAGATAAGAGACATAGTGATTGTGATGTGTGTTGTTGTTGTTGTGGCGTTGCCTAGGAGACGCAGCTCCATATTGTGTCTGTTGATATGTTGTCATGTCAGATCATCGTTGATGCCCTCACTTTGACCTGAAGATCCACTCCCCTTTACCTTTGATCTACTTAGATTTAATTGATCTACTTAGCAACTAACGCGATGTTGTAAAAGCCTCTGTCTCGAATGACACCATTTCCCCCAAATAGTAAAAGTAGATGGTGCACGTCTTTAGGGTTTAGGTAGTCATTTTGAGACATGGACAAATAAAATGTGTTCTTGTCAATCCATTTACCTGGTTAAGTGAAGGAAAAATTGTCTTTAAAAAAAAACTTTGACGTGGCACCCTCTTCCCTAATCTATACAGTATGTACAGGATATATAATGCACGACCTTTGACCTGGTCAAAAGTAGTGCACTATAAAGGGAATAGGGTGCCATTTYGGGTGAATGTTAATCTTCTGTTCCAGAGAAACTGGTTGCTCTGATAACTGCAGCGAAGAAGAACGGAGTGGACTTCATCTACGCCATCTCCCCTGGACTGGACATCACATTCTCCAACCCCAAAGAGGTGGCCACCCTGAAGAGGAAACTGGACCAGGTGATGTTCTAGAACTATGGTAGCCTAGAACTGGAACCAAGTGATGTTCTAGAACTATGGTAGCCTAGAACTGGACCAAGTGATGTTTCAGAACCATGGTAGCCTAGAACTGGACCAAGTGATGTTCTAGAACTATGGTAGCCTAGAACTGGACCAAGTGATGTTCTAGAACTATGGTAGCCTAGAACTGGACCAAGTGATGTTCCAGAACCATGGTAGCCTAGAACTGGACCAAGTGATGTTCTAGAAGTATGGTAGCCTAGAACGGGACCAGGTGGGGTTCTAGAAGTATGGTAGCCTAGAACGGGACCAGCTGGGGTTCTAGAAGTATGTAGCTAGAACTGGACCAGGTGGGGTTCTAGAAGTATGGTAGCCTAGAACGGCCAGCTGGGGTTCTAGAAGTATGGTAGCCTAGAACTGGACCAGGTCAGGTGGGGTTTAGAATATGTTTAGAGAGAAAGTGTGGCCTGTGGGAAAGCTGATTTCTCCTCCCCTCTCCTCTTCCAGGTAAGTGGGTTTGGCTGCAGTTCCTTCTCCCTCCTCTTCGACGACATCGAGACAGAGATGTTGTCCGGCGGACAAGCAGGCATTCAGCTCGTTCGCCCACGCCCAGGTAGCTGTCACCAACGAGGTGTTCAAAACACTGGGACAGCCTGCCACCTTCTCTTCTGCCCCACAGGTGAGGTCAGAGGTCATACCATCACCACAGAATCAGAATGATCTAGAATGGACAAACGGTCAGTCAGACCCATAGAAATAGAATCAGAAGGATCTAGAATGGACATTCCAATTCCATTCAACATTCCAATGTCAGACAACCGCACAATGAGAATGTCATTGTAATTAAAAGCATTGTTCCATTACATGTTGGTTGCTGGCAGCCATATTGGACACACCCTGTTAAAAAATTCTATAAAAATGATTTTTTCTCACAATTTGCTGCTTTTTGCAAGTGTCCAAGGACTAGAATGTCTGTGTGTGTTGTGTTTGTTTCAGATTACTGTGCAGCATTCTGCACTCCTAATGTCTCCCAGTCGGCCTACCTTCACACTGTGGGAGAGAACCTCCTACCTGGGATTGATGTTCTCTGGACAGGTGAGAGCAGACAGGAAGTCACTTTCCTTCATGTTGTTTCCAAACTATAGTCTGTTTGCTAAATTTTTGCTCCTGGAATGTTTCCTCGGATGAGGGAGTTTTAAGGACATTACAATGCACATTGTTAAGACTATCAGGCATCCAATCTAACCCACTCTATGCTATCCTGTCCTGCAGGTCCTAAGTGGTGTCGCACCACATCACTGTAGAGTCCATTGTAGAGGTGTCCTCTGTCCTGAAGAGGGCGCCGGTTATCTGGGACAACATCCACGCCAATGACTACGACCCCCAGAGAATCTTCATGGGACCATACAAGGTGTCTATTATTAATACTACGACCCAGGGGATGAGACCATACAAGGGTCTATTATTAATACTACGACCCAGAGATGAACCATACAAGGTGTCTATTATTAATACTACGCCCCAGGGATGAACCATACATATGGTGTATTAATACTATGACCCAGAGGACGAGACCATCCAAGGTGTCTATTATTACATACTACGACCCAGAGGATGAGACCATACAAGGTTTATATAATTAATACTACGACCCCAGAGGATGAGACCATACAAGGTGTCCTATTATTAATACTACGACCCCAGAGGATGAGACCATACAAGGTTTATATTATATATAATACTACAACCCCAGGGGATGAGACCATACAAGGGTATATATTAATACTACGACCCAGGGGATGAGACCATACAAGGTGTCTATTATTAATACTACGACCCCAGAGGATGAGACCATACAAGGTGTCTATTATTAATACTACGACCCAGAGGATGAGACCATACAAGGTGTCTATTATTAATACTACGACCCCAGAGGATGAGACCATACAAGTGTCTATTATTAATACTACGACCCAGGGGATGAGACCATAACAAGGTGTCTATTATTAATACTACGACCCCAGAGGATGAGACCATACAAGGTGTCTATTATTAATACTACGACCCAGGGGATGAGACCATACAAGGTTTATATAATTAATACTACGACCCAGAGGCATGAGACCATACAAGGTGTATATTAAGTAATACTACGACCCAGGGGATGAACCATACAAGGTTATATATAATAATACTACGACCCCAGGGGATGAGACCATACAAGGTGTCTATTATTAATACTACGACCCCAGGGGATGAGACCATACAAGGTGTCTATTATTAATACTACGACCCCAGGGATGAGACCATACAAGGTGTCTATTATTAATACTACGACCCCAGAGGATGAGACCATACAAGGTGTCTATTATTAATACTACGACCCCAGATGACGAGACCATACAAGGTGTTTATTTATTAATACTACGACCCCAGAGGATGAGACCATACAAGTTATATTAATTAATACTACGACCCCAGAGGATGAGACCATACAAGGTGTCTATTATTAATACTACGACCCCAGGGGATGAGACCATACAAGGTGTCTATTATTAATACTACGACCCCAGAGGATGAGACCATACAAGGTGTCTATTATTAATACTCACGACCCCAGAGGATGAGACCATACAAGGTGTCTATTATTAATACTACGACCCCAGAGGATAGAGACCATACAAGGTGTCTATTATTAATACTACGACCCCAGATGACGAGACCATACAAGGTGTTTATATTAATACTACGACCCCAGAGGATGAGACCATACAAGGTTTATATAATTAATACTACGACCCCAGATGAACGAGACATACAAGGTGTCTATTATTAATACTACGACCCCAGAGGATGAGACCATACAAGGTGTCTATTATTAATACTACGACCCCAGAGGATGAGACCATACAAGTGTCTATTATTAATACATACGACCCCAGGGATGAGACCATACAAGGTGTCTATTATTAATACTACGACCCAGAGGATGAGACCATACAAGGTGTCTATTAGTAATACACGACCCAGAGGATGAGACCATCAGGTGTCTATTATTAATACTACGACCCCAGATGGATGAGACCATACAAGGTGTCTATTATTAATACTACGACCCCAGAGTGATGAGACCATACAAGGTGTCTATTATAATACTACGACCCCAGAGGATGAGACCATACAAGGTGTTATTATTAATACTACGACCCCAGAGGATGAGACCATACAAGGTTTATATAATTAATAACTAACGACCCAGAGGATGAAGAACCATACAAGGTTTATATAATTAATACGCTTTTCTATTCACCTTCTATTGTGGGTTTATGATAATTATTGTCTTTTCAACCACTATTGCCTATWTAAWGCACTGCTATTGCACTAGAAACAGTGTTCTATCAGCAGTAAGCAGTGTTCTATCAGCAGTGTTCTATCAGCAGTGTTCTAGAAGCAGTAAGCAGTGTTCTATCAGCAGTGTTCTATCAGCAGTGTTCTATCAGCAGTGTTCTATCAGCAGTGTTCTATCAACAGTGTTCTGTCAGCAGTGTTCTGTCAGCAGTGTTCTGTCAGCAGTGTTCTATCAGCAGTGTTCTATCAGCAGTGTTCTATAAGCAGTAAGCAGTGTTCTATCAGCAGTGTTCTAGAAGCAGTGTGGTAGACAGGGAGTATGTTAATAGTAGATGTAGAATAACAAATCCAGCTTGTTTCTCCATTAATCCACCTTGGATAGTTTCCCGGTCAGGCTGAACCCCCCTAATTGGCTACATGTCTTCCTCTCCTTAGGATCGTCCCACAGACCTGATCCCCAAGCTGAGAGGGGTGCTGACCAACCCTAACTGTGAGTACTACCCTAACTTCGTGGCGATCCACACCCTGGCGACGTGGTGCCGGTCTGGAGGAGGACAGAGAGACGTGGAGATGAGTGAGTATCTATGAGGTGTTACTGTTTTACTCCTTTTAATGTCTTATGTGAGGCAGCTTGATGTACAAATAACCCCTGGACAGGACGCCAGTCTATCTCAGGGCCTTGCCCCCAATCCATCCACTGAGTGCCATGCAGAGAGGCATCCGCACCCATTTTTAGAGTCTTTGGTATGACTCAACCGGGGGGATCGAACCCCCAACCTTCCAATCTTAGGATGAACCACAATGCCAATGAGTTAAACTAACCCTAAACTATGTCATCGCCCCAGCAGGTGATGATGATGATGAGGTAGGCTCAGACCCCTGCTACAGCCCCAAGAGAGCCCTCACCCTGGCACTGACTGACTGGCTACAGGAGTTCCTCAGCACYGACCAGCCTGGAGGTACAGAGGGAAAGATGACCAACCAAGAGGGCAGCTTCAACATTCAATTCAATACAACTTTATTTATCCCCTCGTGGGCAAACACATGAAAACAACACATCCTGGTCTCCATGAGGACCGTGATTACAGATCCACTTTTTAATTACATCTATTCATTGTGAAGAGATAAAACAGATGAATTAACTCTGGCTGTCGTCTTCACCTCAGGCCCTCGACCTCTGAACCCCACCCACCTGAAGAAAGAGTCCTCTGACGAGGAGCCCATGCAAACTGACGTGGGAGACCCCGTGTACGTGCCAGGTTCTGGGGACAACCCCCTGTTCACAGCAGAACCCCTGACCCTGGACGATCTCCAGCTACTCTCAGAA
Organism: Salvelinus sp. IW2-2015; assembly: GCF_002910315.2. NCBI lineage: Eukaryota > Metazoa > Chordata > Actinopteri > Salmoniformes > Salmonidae > Salvelinus > Salvelinus sp. IW2-2015. The sequence goes on along the minus strand of NW_019943977.1, from coordinate 76,586 downwards.
CTGTTCTACCTGCCGTATGAACACGGTTCTACTGCTAGAACCATGCTGACGGAACTGGACTGGCTGAAAGCACACAGAGAAGCAGTGGGAGAGGCAGAGACTGAGATGGTGAGGAGTGTGTGTGTTGGGACTGAGATGGTGAGGAGTGTGTGTGTTGGGACTGAGATGGTGAGGAGTGTGTGTGTTGGGACTG